>NW_027141238.1:0-80000 GCF_036365525.1 Heterodontus francisci
TAAGAGAGTCAGGGAAAGAGAGAGAGAGACTGGGGAAGCGAGAGAGTGAGTGGGGGGGAGAGAGAGAGACTGGGGGAAGCGAGAGAGAGAGAGTGGGGGGAATGAGAGAGAGAGTGGGGAAGGAGAGAGGGAGAGAGTGGGGGAAAGAGAGAGAGAGATTGGGGGGGGAGAGAGAGAGAGTGAGTGGGGAGAGAGAGAGAGTGAGTGGGGGAGGGAGAGAGTGGGGGAATGAGAGAGAGAGAGCGAGTGGGGGGAGAGAGAGGGGGAATGAGAGAGAGAGAGACTGGAAAGAGAGAGAGTGGGGGAATGAGAGAGAGAGAGAGAGTGGGGGAATGAGAGAGAGAGAGTGGGAGAATGAGAGAGAGAGAGAGTGGGAGAATGAGAGAGAGAGAGAGACTGGGGGAAAGAGAGAGAGAGAGACTGGGGAAAGAGAGAGAGAGAGACTGGGGGAAAGAGAGCGAGAGACTGGGGAATGAGAGAGAGAGTGGGGGGATGGAGGGAGAGAGAGAGTGGGGGAAAGGGAGAGAGAGAGAGAGAGAGTGGGGGGATGGAGGGAGAGAGAGAGTGGGGGAATGAGAGAGAGAGTGGGGGAATGAGAGAGAGAGAGAGAGTGGGGATGGAGGAGAGATAGAGTGGGGGAAACGGAGAGAGAGAGTGAGAGAGAGTGGGGAAGGAGAGAGGGAGTGGGGGAGGGAGAGAGTGGGGGAATGAGAGAGGGAGGGAGAGAGTGGGGAATGAGAGATGGAGTGGAGGAATGAGAGTGAGAGAGAGAGAGAGAGTGGGGGAAGGAGAGAGAGAGTGGGAGAGGGAGAGAGAGTGGGGAAGGAGAGAGAAGAGTGGGGGAATGAGAGAGAGAGAGAGTGGGGGAGGGAGAGAGTGGGGGAATGAGAGAGAGAGAGAGCGAGTGGGGGGGAGAGAGAGAGTGGGGGAATGAGAGAGAGAGTGGGGGAATGAGAGTGAGAGAGCGAGTGGGGGGAGAGAGAGAGAGTGGGGGAATGAGAGAGAGAGTGGGGGAATGAGAGAGAGCGAGTGGGGGAATGAGAGTGAGAGAGCGGGAGTGGGGGGGGGAGAGAGAGAGGGGGGGAATGAGAGAGAGAGAGAGACTGGGGGAAAGAGAGAGAGTGGGGGAATGAGAGAGAGAGAGAGTGGGGGAGGGAGAGAGTGGGGGAATGAGAGTGAGAGAGAGAGAGTGGGGGAATGAGAGAGAGAGAGAGAGACTGGGGGGGAGACAGAGAGAGTGGGGGAAGGAGAGAGGGAGTGGTGGAGGAGAGAGAGTGGGGGAAGGAGAGAGGGAGAGAGTGGGGGAAAGAGAGAGAGAGATTGGGGGGAGGGAGGGAGAGAGAGAGTGGGGGGAGAGAGAGTGAGAGTGAGACTTGGGGGTGGGGGGAGAGAGAGAGGGAGGGGGAGAGAGAGAAGAGAGTCAGGGAAAGAGAGAGAGAGACTGGGGGAAGCGAGAGAGTGAGAGTGGGGGGGGAGAGAGAGAGAGAGTGGGGGAAGGACAGAGGGAGAGAGAGAGCGAGAGGGGGGAATGAGAGAGACAGAGAGACTGAGGGAAAGAGAGAGAGTGGGGGAATGGGAAAGAGAGAGAGTGGGGGAATGAGAGAGAGAGAGTGGGGGAATGAGAGAGAGAGAGTGGGGAATGAGAGAGAGAGTGGGGGAATGAGAGTGAGAGAGAGCGAGTGGGGGGGAGAGAGAGAGACTGGGGAAAGAGAGAGAGTGGGGGAATGAGAGAGAGAGAGAGAGTGGGGGAGGGAGAGAGTGGGGGAATGAGAGAGAGAGAGAGAGAGAGTGGGGGGAGGGAGAGAGAGAGTGGGGGAATGAGAGAGAGAGCGAGTGGGGGGGAGAGAGAGGGGGAATGAGAGAGAGAGAGAGACTGGGAGAGAGAGAGAGTGGGGGAATGAGAGAGAGAGACTGGGGGAAGGAGAGAGAGAGAGACTGGGGGAAGGAGAGAGAGAGAGACTGGGGAAAGAGAGAGAGAGAGTGGGGGAATGAGAGAGAGAGAGACTGGGGGAATGAGAGAGAGAGTGGGGGGATGGAGGGAGAGAGAGAGTGGGGGAAAGGAGAGAGAGAGAGAGAGTGGGGGGATGGAGGAGAGAGAGTGGGGGAAAGGGAGAGTGGGGGAATGAGAGAGAGAGTGGGGGAATGAGAGAGAGAGTGGGGGAATGAGAGAGAGAGAGAGTGGGGGATGGAGGGAGAGATAGAGTGGGGGAAACGGAGAGAGAGAGTGAGAGAGAGAGTGGGGAAGGAGAGAGGGAGTGGGGGAGGGAGAGAGAGTGGGGGAAGGAGAGAGTGGGGGAAAGAGAGAGAGAGATTGGAGGGAGGGAGGGAGAGAGTGTGGGGAGAGAGAGAAGAGAGTCAGGGAAAGAGACAGAGAGACTGGGGGGAGCGAGAGAGAGAGAGTGGGGGGGGGGTGGAGAGAGAGAGAGGGAGGGAGAGAGAGAGAAGAGAGTCCGGGAAAGAGAGAGAGAGACTGGAGGGAGCGAGAGAGAGAGAGTGGGGGGGGAGAGAGAGAGAGAGAGACTGGGGGAGCTAGAGAGAGAGACTGGGGGGAGCTAGAGAGAGAGACTGGGGGAGCGAGAGAGAGAGACTGGGGGAGAGAGAGAGAGACTGGGGGAGGGAGAGAGACTGGGGGAGGGAGAGAAAGAGTGAGAGACGAGAGAGAGACGGGCAGAGATAGAGAGGGGCGGATAGAGAGAGTGCGGGACGGGGGGAGAGAGAGAGGGTGAGAGACCGGGGAGAGAGAGTGCGAGACGGTAGGGAGACAGTGAGTGAGAGACGGCGAGAGAGAGTGAGTGAGAGACGGCGAGAGAGAGTGAGTGGGAGACGGTAGGGAGAGAGTGAGTGAGAGACGGCGAGAGAGAGTGAGTGAGAGACGGCGAGAGAGAGTGAGTGAGAGACGGCGAGAGAGAGTGAGTGAGAGACGGCGAGAGAGAGAGAGTGAGAGACGGCGAGAGAGAGAGAGTGAGAGACGGCGAGAGAGAGAGAGTGAGAGACGGCGAGAGAGAGAGAGTGAGAGACGGCGAGAGAGAGAGAGTGAGAGACGGCGAGAGAGAGAGAGTGAGAGACGGCGAGAGAGAGAGAGTGAGAGACGGCGAGAGAGAGAGAGTGAGTGAGAGACGGCGAGAGAGAGAGGGTGAGTGAGAGACGGCGAGAGAGATAGAGTGAGTGAGAGACGGCGAGAGAGAGAGAGAGTGAGAGACGGCGAGAGAGAGTGAGTGAGAGACGGCGAGAGAGAGTGAGTGGGAGACGGTAGGGAGAGAGTGAGTGAGAGACGGCGAGAGAGAGTGAGTGAGAGACGGCGAGAGAGAGAGAGAGTGAGAGACGGCGAGAGAGAGTGAGTGAGAGACGGCGAGAGAGAGTGAGTGGGAGACGGTAGGGAGAGAGTGAGTGAGAGACGGCGAGAGAGAGTGAGTGAGAGACGGCGAGAGAGAGTGAGTGGGAGACGGTAGGGAGAGAGTGAGTGAGAGACGGCGAGAGAGAGTGAGTGAGAGACGGCGAGAGAGAGTGAGTGAGAGACGGCGAGAGAGAGTGAGTGAGAGACGGCGAGAGTGAGTGAGAGACGGGTGGAGAGAGAGTGAGAGACGGGTGGAGAGAGAGTGAGTGAGAGATGGCGAGAGAGAGTGAGTGAGAGACGGCGAGAGAGAGTGAGTGAGAGACGGCGAGAGAGAGTGAGAGACGGGTGGAGAGTGAGAGAGTGAGACGGGGAGAGAGAGAGAGTGAGAGACGGGTGGAGAGTGAGACGGGGAGAGAGAGAGAGACTGTGGTGCGTGTGAATGTGGGATTTTTTTCTAGAATGGTTGCTGTGTGACCCTGTGGTTGTGATTTGTTTTTGCCCTCTGAGCTGATGTCAGTGTGATCCTGGGTTTGGGGAGGTTTAATTATCACCACTCTTCTGTCTGTTTCTAATGTCCGTGCTTTCTCCTCCCGCCTGCAGTGATGAACGTCAGCTCACCCTCTTCCAGTCTGGCTGTCACCTCCTTCCGACCCCTTTTCAACGACTTTGGCCCACCGTCCATGGGCTACATGCAGGTACATCACTACCCACCTCCCCCAGTGTCGCACAGTCAGAGGGTCAGTACTGAGAGAGTGCTGCAGTGTCGGAGGGTCAGTACTGAGGGAGTGCTGCACTGTCGGAGGGTCAGTACTGAGAGAGTGCTGCAGTGTCGGAGGGTCAGTACTGAGAGAGTGCTGCAGTGTCGGAGGGTCAGTACTGAGGGAGTGCTGCAGTGTCGGAGGGTCAGTACTGAGGGAGTGCTGCAGTATCGGAGGGTCAGTACTGAGGGAGTGCTGCACTGTCAGAGGGTCAGTACAGAGGGAGTGCTGCACTGTCAGAGGGTCAGTACAGAGGGAGTGCTGCACTGTCGGAGGGTCAGTACTGAGGGAGTGCTGCACTGTCGGAGGGTAAGTACTGAGGGAGTGCTGCACTGTCAGAGGGTCAGTACTGAGAGAGTGCTGCACTGTCAGAGGGTCAGTACTGAGGGAGTGCCGCACTGTCGGAGGGTCAGTACTGAGAGAGTGCCGCACTGTCGGAGGGTCAGTACTGAGGGAGTGCCGCACTGTCGGAGGGTCAGTACTGAGAGAGTGCTGCAGTGTCGGAGGGTCAGTACTGAGGGAGTGCTGCAGTGTCGGAGGGTCAGTACTGAGGGAGTGCTGCAGTGTCGGAGGGTCAGTACTGAGGGAGTGCTGCACTGTCAGAGGGTCAGTACAGAGGGAGTGCTGCACTGTCAGAGGGTCAGTACAGAGGGAGTGCTGCACTGTCGGAGGGTCAGTACTGAGGGAGTGCTGCACTGTCGGAGGGTAAGTACTGAGGGAGTGCTGCACTGTCAGAGGGTCAGTACTGAGAGAGTGCTGCACTGTCAGAGGGTCAGTACTGAGGGAGTGCCGCACTGTCGGAGGGTCAGTAGTGAGGGAGTGCTGCACTGTCAGAGGGTCAGTACTGAGGGAGTGCTGCACTGTCGGAGGGTCAGTACTGAGGGAGTGCTGCACTGTCGGAGGGTCAGTACTGAGAGAGTGCTGCACTGTCGGAGGGTCAGTACTGAGAGAGTGCTGCAGTGTCGGAGGGTCAGTACTGAGGGAGTGCTGCACTGTCAGAGGGTCAGTACTGAGGGAGTGCTGCACTGTCGGAGGGTCAGTAGTGAGGGAGTGCTGCACTGTCAGAGGGTCAGTACTGAGGGAGTGCTGCACTGTCGGAGGGTCAGTACTGAGGGAGTGCTGCACTGTCGGAGGGTCAGTACTGAGGGAGTGCTGCACTGTCGGAGGGTCAGTACTGAGGGAGTGCTACACTGTCGGAGGGTCAGTGGTGAGGGAGTGCTGCACTGTCAGAGGGTCAGTAGTGAGGGAGTGCTGCACTGTCAGAGGGTCAGTAGTGAGGGAGTGCTACACTGTCAGAGGGTCAGTACTGAGGGAGTGCTGCACTGTCGGAGGGTCAGTACTGAGGGAGTGCTGCACTGTCGGAGGGTCAGTACTGAGGGAGTGCTGCACTGTCGGAGGGTCAGTAGTGAGGGAGTGCTGCACTGTCGGAGGGTCAGTACTGAGGGAGTGCTGCACTGTCGGAGGGTCAGTAGTGAGGGAGTGCTGCACTGTCAGAGGGTCAGTACTGAGGGAGTGCTGCACTGTTGGAGTTTCAGTACTGAGGGAGTGCTGCACTGTCAGACACTCTCACACACAGCATGTTTATGCTGTGATACTCTGAGATGTCTGGCAGTGGGTTAATATGCTGGAGAAACGGGGAGCTGACTCTCTGAACCAGGTCTCCAGTGAGTTCTGGCTGCGACTCAATATGGCTGATGCATTGCTTGGAATCTTTTAACCCTCTCATTTCCTCTACCTCCCTCCCCCTCCCTCCGGCCACCCTACGCAGGGTCTGAAACCATCGCAACCCTCCCAGAGTACCTACTCTGACCTCCTGTCTGTCATTGAGGAGATGGGAAAGGAGATCCGACCAACCTACGCGGGCAGTAAGAGTGCAATGGAACGGCTGAAACGAGGTGAGATTGGCACCACACCCCCTCTTGTTGGAACTCTACCTATTGTGTCTTCAGAGGTGGGGGGGTGGAGAGGGACGGGTTCAGTGCTACTGGACAGGGGGACACGTTGCATAGCAATATGGGGTGGAGGTGGGTGGGGGAGAGTGAGGGATATGGGGAGGAGGTCACTCTGTGGGAGTGAGGAATATGGGGATGGAGGTGGGTAGGTGGGAGTGAGGAATATGGGGAGGAGGTGGGTAGGTGGGGGTGAGGGATATGGGGATGGAGGTGGGTAGGTGGTAGTGAGGGATATGGGGAGGAGGTGGGAGTGAGGGATATGGGGAGGAGGTGGGAGTGAGGGATATGGGGAGGAGGTCGGTCTGTGGGAGTGAGGGATATGGGGAGGAGGTCGGTCTGTGGGAGTGAGGGATATGGGGAGGAGGTGGGGAGGTGGGAGTGAGGGATATGGGGAGGAGGTGGGTAGGTGGGAGTGAGGGATATGGGGAGGAGGTGGGAGTGAGGGATATGGGGAGGAGGTGGGTAGGTGGGGGTGAGGGATATGGGGAGGAGGTGGGTCGGTGGGACTGAGGGATATGGGGAGGAGGTGGGAGTGAGGGATATGGGGAGGAGGTGGGTAGGTGGGGGTGAGGGATATGGGGATGGAGGTGGGTAGGTGGGAGTGAGGGATATGGGGAGGAGGTGGGAGTGAGGGATATGGGGAGGAGGTGGGAGTGAGGGATATGGGGAGGAGGTCGGTCTGTGGGAGTGAGGGAAATGGGGAGGAGGTGGGGAGGTGGGAGTGAGGCATATGGGGAGGAGGTGGGAGTGAGGGATATGGGGAGGAGGTCGGTCTGTGGGAGTGAGGGATATGGGGAGGAGGTGGGTAGGTGGGAGTGAGGGATATGGGGAGGAGGTGGGAGTGAGGGATATGGGGAGGAGGTCGGTCTGTGGGAGTGAGGGATATGGGGAGGAGGTGGGGAGGTGGGAGTGAGGGATATGGGGAGGAGGTGGGTAGGTGGGAGTGAGGGATATGGGGAGGAGGTGGGTAGGTGAGAGTGAGGGATATGGGGAGGAGGTGGGTAGGTGGGAGTGAGGGATATGGGGAGGAGGTCAGTAGGTAGGAGTGAGGGATATGGGGCAGAGGTCAGTCTGTGGGAGTGAAGGATATGGGGAGGAGGCCAGTAGGTGGGAGTGAGAGTATGGGGGAGGTGGTGGGTCTGTGGGAGTGAGGGATATGCGGAGGAGTGGGTCTGTGGGAGTGAGAGATATGGGGAGGAGGTCGGTATGTGGGAGTGAGGGATATGGGGAGGGAGTGAGGGATATGGGGAGGAAGTCGGGTGGGTGGGAGTGAGGGATATGGGGAGGAGGTGGGTCTGTGGGAGTGAGGGATATGGGGAGGAGGTGGGTCTGTGGGAGTGAGGGATATGGGGAGGAGGTGGGTCTGTGGGAGTGAGTGATATGGGGAGGAGGTCGGTATGTGGGAGTGAGGGATATGGGGAGGAGGTCAGGAGGTGGGAGTTGGGATATGGGGAGGAGGTGGGTAGGTGGGAGTGAGGGATATGGGGAGGAGGTCGGTCTGTGGGAGTGAGAGATATGGGGAGGAAGTCGGGTCTGTGGGAGTGAGGGATACGGGGAGGAGGTGGGTCTGTGGGAGTGAGGGATATGGGGTGGAGGTGGTAGGTGGGAGTGAAGGATATGGGGAGGAGGTCGTTGGTGGGAGTGAGGGATATGGGGAGGTGGTGGGTCTGTGTGAGTGACGGATATGGGGAGGAGGTGGTTCAGTGGGAGTGAGGGATATGGGGAGGAGGTCGGTCTGTGGGAGTGAGGGATATGGGGAGGAGGTGGGTCTGAGTGAGGGATATGGGGAGGAGGTCGGTAGGTGGGAGTGAGGGATATGGGGAGGAGGTGGGTCTGTGGGAGTGAGGGATATGGGGAGGAGGTCGGTCTGTGGGAGTGAGGGATATGGGGAGTTGGTCGGTCTGTGGGCGTGAGGGATATGGGGAGGAGGTGGGTAGGTGAGAGTGAGGGATATGTGGAGGAGGTGGGTAGCTGGGAGTGAGGGATATGGGGAGGAGGTGGGTAGGTAGGAGTGAAGGATATGGGGAGGAGGTTGGTCTGTGGGAGTGAGGGATATGGGGAGGAGGTGGGTAGGTGGGAGTGAGGGATATGGAGAGGAGGTCAGTAGGTGGGAGTGAGGGATTTGGGGAGGAGGTGGGTCTGTGGGAGTGAGATCTATGGGAGGAGGTGGGTCTGTGAGAGCGAGGGATATGCGGAGGAGTGGGTCTGTGGGAGTGAGAGATATGGCGAGGAGGTCGGTCTGTGGGAGTGAGGGATATGGGGAGTAGGTGGGAGTGAGGGACATGGGGAGGAGGTAGGTAGGAGTGAGGGATATGGGGAGGAGATGGGTAGGTGAGAGTGAGGGATATGGGGAGGAGGTGGGTAGGTGGGAGTGAGGGATATGGGGAGGAGGTGGGTAGGTAGGTAGGAGTGAGGGATATGAGGTGGGAGTGAGGATTATGGGGAGGTGGTGGGTCTGTGGGAGTGTGGGATATGTGGAGGAGGTGAGTGAGGGACATGGGGAAGAGGTGGGTGTGAGAGATATGGGGAGGAGGTGGGTAGGTAGGAGTGAGGGATATGGGGAGGAGGGAGTGAGAGATATGGGGAGGAGGTGGGTAATTATGAATGAGGGATATGGGGAGGAGGTGGGTAGGTGGGAGTGAGGGATATGGGGAGGAGGTGGGTAGGTGGGAGTGAGAAATATGGGGAGTAGGTGGGTAAGTAGGAGTGAGGGATATGGGGAGGAGGTGGGTAGGTGGGAGTGAGAAATATGGGGAGGAGGTGGGTAGGTCGGAGTGAGGGATATGGGGAGGAGGTGGGTAGGTAGGAGTGAGGGATATGGGGAGGAGGTGGGTAGGTGGGGGTGAGGAGTATGGGGAGATGGTGGGTCTGTGGAAGTGAGGGATATGGGGAGGAGGTCAGTAGGTAGGAGTGAGGGATATGGGGCAGAGGTCAGTCTGTGGGAGTGAAGGATATGGGGAGGAGGCCAGTAGGTGGGAGTGAGAGTATGGGGGAGGAGGTGGGTCTGTGGGAGTGAGGGATATGCGGAGGAGTGGGTCTGTGGGAGTGAGAGATATGGGGAGGAGGTCGGTATGTGGGAGTGAGGGATATGGGGAGGGAGTGAGGGATATGGGGAGGAAGTCGGGTGGGTGGGAGTGAGGGATATGGGGAGGAGGTGGGTCTGTGGGAGTGAGGGATATGGGGAGGAGGTGGGTCTGTGGGAGTGAGGGATATGGGGAGGAGGTGGGTCTGTGGGAGTGAGGGATATGGGGAGGAGGTGGGTCTGTGGGAGTGAGAGATATGGGGAGGAGGTCGGTATGTGGGAGTGAGGGATATGGGGAGGAGGTCAGGAGGTGGGAGTTGGGATATGGGGAGGAGGTGGGTAGGTGGGAGTGAGGGATATGGGGAGGAGGTCGGTCTGTGGGAGTGAGAGATATGGGGAGGAGGTCGGGTCTGTGGGAGTGAGGGATACGGGGAGGAGGTGGGTCTGTGGGAGTGAGGGATATGGGGTGGAGGTGGTAGGTGGGAGTGAAGGATATGGGGAGGAGGTCGTTGGTGGGAGTGAGGGATATGGGGAGGTGGTGGGTCTGTGTGAGTGACGGATATGGGGAGGAGGTGGTTCAGTGGGAGTGAGGGATATGGGGAGGAGGTCGGTCTGTGGGAGTGAGGGATATGGGGAGGAGGTGGGTCTGTGGGAGTGAGGGATATGGGGAGGAGGTCGGTCTGTGGGAGTGAGGGATATGGGGAGTTGGTCGGTCTGTGGGCGTGAGGGATATGGGGAGGAGGTGGGTAGGTGAGAGTGAGGGATATGTGGAGGAGGTGGGTAGCTGGGAGTGAGGGATATGGGGAGGAGGTGGGTAGGTAGGAGTGAAGGATATGGGGAGGAGGTTGGTCTGTGGGAGTGAGGGATATGGGGAGGAGGTGGGTAGGTGGGAGTGAGGGATATGGAGAGGAGGTCAGTAGGTGGGAGTGAGGGATTTGGGGAGGAGGTGGGTCTGTGGGAGTGAGATCTATGGGAGGAGGTGGGTCTGTGAGAGCGAGGGATATGCGGAGGAGTGGGTCTGTGGGAGTGAGAGATATGGCGAGGAGGTCGGTCTGTGGGAGTGAGGGATATGGGGAGTAGGTGGGAGTGAGGGACATGGGGAGGAGGTAGGTAGGAGTGAGGGATATGGGGAGGAGATGGGTAGGTGAGAGTGAGGGATATGGGGAGGAGGTGGGTAGGTGGGAGTGAGGGATATGGGGAGGAGGTGGGTAGGTAGGTAGGAGTGAGGGATATGAGGTGGGAGTGAGGATTATGGGGAGGTGGTGGGTCTGTGGGAGTGTGGGATATGTGGAGGAGGTGAGTGAGGGACATGGGGAAGAGGTGGGTGTGAGAGATATGGGGAGGAGGTGGGTAGGTAGGAGTGAGGGATATGGGGAGGAGGGAGTGAGAGATATGGGGAGGAGGTGGGTAATTATGAATGAGGGATATGGGGAGGAGGTGGGTAGGTGGGAGTGAGGGATATGGGGAGGAGGTGGGTAGGTGGGAGTGAGAAATATGGGGAGGAGGTGGATAAGTAGGAGTGAGGGATATGGGGAGGAGGTGGGTAGGTGGGAGTGAGAAATATGGGGAGGAGGTGGGTAGGTCGGAGTGAGGGATATGGGGAGGAGGTGGGTAGGTAGGAGTGAGGGATATGGGGAGGAGGTGGGTAGGTGGGAGTGAGGAGTATGGGGAGATGGTGGGTCTGTGGAAGTGAGGGATATGGGGAGGAGGTCAGTAGGTAGGAGTGAGGGATATGGGGCAGAGGTCAGTCTGTGGGAGTGAAGGATATGGGGAGGAGGCCAGTAGGTGGGAGTGAGAGTATGGGGGAGGAGGTGGGTCTGTGGGAGTGAGGGATATGCGGAGGAGTGGGTCTGTGGGAGTGAGAGATATGGGGAGGAGGTCGGTATGTGGGAGTGAGGGATATGGGGAGGGAGTGAGGGATATGGGGAGGAAGTCGGGTGGGTGGGAGTGAGGGATATGGGGAGGAGGTGGGTCTGTGGGAGTGAGGGATATGGGGAGGAGGTGGGTCTGTGGGAGTGAGGGATATGGGGAGGAGGTGGGTCTGTGGGAGTGAGAGATATGGGGAGGAGGTCGGTATGTGGGAGTGAGGGATATGGGGAGGAGGTCAGGAGGTGGGAGTTGGGATATGGGGAGGAGGTGGGTAGGTGGGAGTGAGGGATATGGGGAGGAGGTCGGTCTGTGGGAGTGAGAGATATGGGGAGGAAGTCGGGTCTGTGGGAGTGAGGGATACGGGGAGGGAGTGAGGGATATGGGGAGGAAGTCGGGTGGGTGGGAGTGAGGGATATGGGGAGGAGGTGGGTCTGTGGGAGTGAGGGATATGGGGAGGAGGTGGGTCTGTGGGAGTGAGGGATATGGGGAGGAGGTGGGTCTGTGGGAGTGAGAGATATGGGGAGGAGGTCGGTATGTGGGAGTGAGGGATATGGGGAGGAGGTCAGGAGGTGGGAGTTGGGATATGGGGAGGAGGTGGGTAGGTGGGAGTGAGGGATATGGGGAGGAGGTCGGTCTGTGGGAGTGAGAGATATGGGGAGGAAGTCGGGTCTGTGGGAGTGAGGGATACGGGGAGGAGGTGGGTCTGTGAGAGTGAGGGATATGGGGAGGAGGTGGGTCTGTGGGAGTGAGGGATATGGGGAGGAGGTGGGTCTGTGGGAGTGAGGGATATGGGGAGGAGGTGGGTCTGTGGGAGTGAGGGATATGGGGAGGAGGTGGGTCTGTGGGAATGAGGGATATGGGGAGGAGGTGGGTCTGTGGGAGTGAGGGATATGGGGAGGAGATCTGGGGCCAAGGTGGTGATGTTGCCAGCCGCGTCCTGTGAGGTTTTATCCTGTGCCCAGTTGTGATTGGTCCATTGCGCCCCCCCCGCCAACCCCCAACCCACTGCTTTCCATTTGCTGCCTTGCTCCTGACTCCAGCCAATGAGATTGATGGAATCCTGCCTCTCCCATTTCTCCTTACAGGAATAATCCACGCCAGGGCCCTGGTCCGGGAATGTCTGGCCGAGACAGAGAGGAACGCCCGGTCGTAGCATGGAGAGTCTGACCAGTCACCGAGTCCCCTTCCCAAGCCAAGGGCGAATAGCCCAATGATTTCCTTTGGCCACGCAAGCGGAGAGAAGAACCAAACAATTAACTTTTTTTTCTTTTTAAAAACAAGTCTTAGTTTAACAGCAATTGCCCTTTGGAAAGCAGTGAGGGAGGGTGGATATAGTTCTGTTGTAGTGAGAGACTGTTTATTGTCCTAAATTCTTATAGATTCATAAGGTTATTCCAGGCACAGAAGCAGGTCTTTCGGCCCATCTAGTCCATGCTAGCTCTTCGCAGAGCTATCCACTCAGAGCCTTTCCCCCGCTCGATCCCTGTAGCCTGCAAGTTAATTTCCCTCAATTACCCATCCAATTTCCTTTAGAAATCATTGATCGTCTTCACTTCCACCTCCCTCGAGGGCAGTGAGTTCCAGATCATTACCACCCACTGTGTAAAAAAGATTTCCCTCAGATCCCTTCACCACCCACCCCCCACCGCATCTCTTACCCAAAATCTTCAATCTGTGTCTCCCAGTCCTTGTACCATCAGTTAATGGGAACAGTTTTTCCTTGTTTAACTTCTCTAAACCTGTCAGTATCTTGTACATCTCTATTAAATCACCCCTCAATCTCCTTTGCTCTAAGGAGGATAACCCCAGCTTTTCCAACCTAACCTTGTAACTCGAATCCCCCATCCCTGGAACCATTCTGTGTAAATCTCCTCTGCACCCTCTCAAGGACCCTCACATCCTTCCTGAAGTGTGGTGACCAGAACTGGACACAATACTCCAGTTGTGTCCCAACCAGAGCTTTATAAAGGTTCAGCATGACTTCCCTGCTTTTGTACTCAATGTCTCTGTTCATGAAGCCCAAGATCCCATAAGCTTTACTAACCAGTCTCTCAGTATATCCGACCACCTTCAAAGATCGATGCACAAGCACCTCCAGGTCCCTCTGCTCCTGCGCACTCTTTAGAACTCTGCCATTAAGTCTATATTACCTCTCCCTATTCCTTCTGACAAAATGCATCACCTCACACTTGTCAGTATTAAACTCCATCTGCCACCTCTCTGCCCATTCTGCTAGCCTATCTGTGTCCTGTTGCAGGCAGTTCGGATCATCCTGTTTGTCATTCCTCCAAGTTTGACGTCATCAAATTTTCAGATTCTACTCTGTGTTCTAATATCAAAGACATTTATATAGCAAAAAAAAATGCAGTGGTCCCAGCACTGACCCTTGAGGAACACCACTGTCTACCATCCTCCAGTCTGAAAAACAACCATTTACTATGGCTCGCTCTTTTTAGTCCTGGTGAAGAGAGGTTTGCCCATTTCCTGCTCGGAAAGGATTTTGCCGAAAACATTTTAGCGGCTGTTCCCACCTCGAGCCTGTGACACAGGAACAGGGGGAGGCCGTTCAGCCCCTCCTGGAGGCTGCTACACAGAAGCAGGAGGAGGCCATTCAGCCCTCTCGAGCCTGGCCCTCCATTCAGTGAGATCATGGCTGATGTGTACCTCAATGCCTGACATCACTCCGAACGGCCTGGCTCAAATTTTAAGGTTCTGCCCCCTTGTTCTGGACTCTTCCCCCACCCACCAGAGGAAATAGTTTCTCGATCAACCCGATCGCATCCTTCAATCATCTAAAACCCCTCGATTTGGTCACCCTTTAATCTTCGATCTTCGAGTGTGAGCAGCCTCCCCTCGGAGTTTAACCCTTTCATCCCCAGGATCACTCTGTGGCACAGCCACACCTGACTCACCCCCCCAGTCTGTTCATTGTTAGCCATGGCACGACATGGGGTAATGTCTAAAGTCCAACAATTTTATGCCTTCAGTATTTGGCTCCACATTTTTGGGATGCTCCCTGAAGGTCGAGTTGCCTAAACATTGAGAGATGCTCCCTAGACTGGGATTTCCCTGGATGTTTTGAGATGCTCCTGAACTGAGAATCAGTGAATCTGTTCAACACGGCCCTGACTGGTGGGGGACTCTCCCTAAACATGGAATTCAGCAAAACCCTTTCGAGGCGGCCTTCATTTATAATTGGTTACACATTTGGAGACGCTCCCTAACCTGTATTTGGCTTGGCGTTCGGACCTGGTTCGCCACTGGCGTTTGCAGACGGCCCCCAGGTGGGGAAACTTGGAGGACAGTCCCGAACTGGGCGAAACTTGGGGAGAAAGTTCCTAATGACCATTCCACTGAGTCTTCGGAGACGCTCCCTTGCTGTTGTGCATTGACAATGTTTTGAAGTTTACTTTTTTTTTTAAAAAGGACGAGTATTTGTAATAAACTTTAAGCTGATTTCTACCTTGGACTGAGGTTACTCATGTACCAGGAATACATATTAAAA
The DNA here is from genome assembly GCF_036365525.1 of Heterodontus francisci. NCBI lineage: Eukaryota > Metazoa > Chordata > Chondrichthyes > Heterodontiformes > Heterodontidae > Heterodontus > Heterodontus francisci. The sequence continues at coordinate 14,441 of NW_027141238.1, forward strand.
CAGATTCGCACATACCTGCTCTCTGTGTCCTGACACACAATCTCCAAAAGCTACACAGCAACTGCTGGCTTCAAAACTGCTCTCCGGAGATTCGAGTCCCAGAAACAAGGCCAGTGCATCTGGTACCAGCACTGTCGGAGGGTCAGTACTGAGGGAGTGCTGCACTGGCAGAGGGTCAGTACTGAGGGAGTGCTGCACTGTCAGAGGGTCAGTACTGAGAGACTGCCATACGTTCAGAGGTCAGTACTGAGGGAGTGCTGCACTGTCGGAGGATCGGTACTGAGGGAGTGCTGCACTGTCAGAGGGTCAGTACTGAGGGAGTGTCGCATTGGCAGAGGGTCAGTACTGAGAGACTGCCATACGTTCAGAGGTCAGTACTGAGGGAGTGCTGCACTGTCGGAGGATCGGTACTGAGGGAGTGCTGCACTGTCGGAGGATCGGTACTGAGGGAGTGCTGCACTGTCAGAGGGTCAGTACTGAGGGAGTGCTGCACTGTCGGAGGGTCAGTACTGAGGGAGTGCTGCACTGTCGGAGGATCGGTACTGAGGGAGTGCTGCACTGTCAGAGGGTCAGTACTGAGGGAGTGCTGCACTGTCGGAGGGTCAGTACTGAGAGACTGCCATACGTTCAGAGAGTCAGTACTGACAGAGTGTTGCACTGTCGGAGGATCGGTACTGAGGGAGTGCTGCACTGCCAGAGAGTCAGTACTGAGAGACTGCCATACGTTCAGAGAGTCAGTACTGACAGAGTGTTGCACTGTCGAAGGATCGGTACTGAGGGAGTGCTGCACTGCCAGAGAGTCAGTACTGAGAGACTGCCATACGTTCAGAGGGTCAGTACTGAGGGAGTGTTGCACTGTCGGAGGATCGGTACTGAGGGAGTGCTGCACTGTCAGAGGGTCAGTACTGAGGGAGTGCTGCACTGTCAGAGAGTCAGTACTGAGAGACTGCCATACGTTCAGAAGGTCAGTACTGACAGAGTGTTGCACTGTCGGAGGATCGGTACTGAGGGAGTGCTGCACTGTCAGAGGGTCAGTACTGAGGGAGTGTTGCACTGCCAGAGGGTCAGTACTGAGGGAGTGCTGCACTGTCAGAGCGTCAGTACTGAGGGAGTGTTGGATGTCAGTACTGAGGGAGTGCTCGCACTGTCAGAGGGTCAATACTGAGGGAGTGCTGCACTGTCTGAGGCTCAGTACTGAGGGGATGCTGCACTGTCGGAGTGTCAGTACTGAGGGGGTGCTGCACTGTCGGAGGGTCAGTACTGAGGGAGTGCTACATTGTCGGTGGGTCAGTACTGAGGGGGTGCCGCACTGTCAGAGGGTTAGTACTGAGGGAGTGTCGCACTGTCGGAGGGTCAGTACTGAGGGGGTGCCACACTGTCGGAGGGTCAGTACTGAGGGGGTGCCACACTTTCAGAGGGTCAGTACTGAGGGGGTGCCACACTGTCGGAGGGTCAGTACTGAGGGGGTGCTGCACTGTCGGAGTGTCAGTACTGAGGGTGTGCCGCACTGTCGGACTGTCAGTACTGAGGGAGTGCTGCACTGTCGGAGTGTCAGTACTGAGGGGGTGCTGCACTGTCGGAGTGTCAGTACTGAGGGAGTGCTGCACTGTCGGAGTGTCAGTACTGAGGGGGTGCCACACTGTCGGAGGGTCAGTACTGAGGGGGTGCTGCACTGTCGGAGTGTCAGTACTGAGGGGGTGCCGCACTGTCGGAGTGTCAGTACTGAGGGAGTGCTGCACTGTCGGAGTGTCAGTACTGAGGGGGTGCTGCACTGTCGGAGTGTCAGTACTGAGGGAGTGCTGCACTGTCGGAGTGTCAGTACTGAGGGAGTGCTGCACTGTCGGAGTGTCAGTACTGAGGGAGTGCTGCACTGTCGGAGGGTCAGTACTGAGGGGGTGCCACACTGTCAGAGGGTCAGTAGTGAGGGAGTGCTGCACTGTCGGAGGGTCAGTACTGAGGGGGTGCCACACTGTCAGAGGGTCAGTACTGAGGGAGTGCTGCACTGTCGGAGGGTCAGTACTGAGGGGGTGCCACACTGTCAGAGGGTCAGTACTGAGGGAGTGCTGCACTGTCGGAGGGTCAGTAATGAAGTGGTGAATGAGCTCTCTTTCTTTTCTCTATGTAAATAAGTCACGTTCCAGATCACAACAACTCACTGTGTGAAAAAACATTTCCCCTCATCTCCCCCCTCTGCTTCTTTTACCCATTATCTTAAATCTGTGTCCCTCTGGTTACCGACCCTCCTGTCACTGGAAACAGTTTCTCCTGATTTACTCCATCGAAACCTCCTCGTCATTCTGAACATCCCGATTAAATCACCTCTTAACCTTCTCTGCTCTAAGGAGAACAATCCCAGCTTCCTCAGTCTCTCCACATTAACTGAAGTCCCTCATCCTTCGGACAATTCTGGTCAATCTGCTCCCTCACCGTCTCTTAAGTCTGAAAGTGTGTGGTGCCCAGAATCGGACACAAGACTCCAGCAGAGGCCAAACAAGTGATTTATAACCCTTCAGCATCATGAAATATCAGGTCAACATTTCCCATTAAATTTTGCTATGTCAACTGTCACAATGTTGTTGCCATCTCTGGCCATTTGGTGGCTCTATGACATGAGGTTTTATACTGCAAATACTCCCAATTATTCGCCACCTTAAGTGTCGTAAAACAGCACAAACTCGATGAATATTTGACTCCAAGCCACACAGAGATTTGGACAGGTGAAAAGAGCAAGGTTATAAGGAGCAAATTAAAGGCAGAGAGTGGTTCAGAGACCCAATATTCATTATCTTCACTCAGGTCGTCTAGTTTCACCTCCGTAACAGCACTCCTGCATCATCTCCGACAACCTTCCCTATCTCTGTACCTCCTCCAGCCCCTGCAACCTTCCCTATCTCTGTAACTTCCTCCAGCCCCGACAACCCTCCCTATCTCTGTAACCTCCTCGAGCCCCGACAACCCTCCCTATCTCTGTAACCTCCTCCAGCCCCGACAACCCTCCCTATCTCTGTAACCTCCTCCAGCCCCTGCAACCTTCCCTATCTCTGTAACCTCCTCCAGCCCCGACAACCCTCCCGATCTCTGTAACCTCCTCCAGCCCCGACAACCCTCCCTATCTCTGTAACCTCCTCCAGCCCCGACAACCCTCCCTATCACTGTAACCTCCTCCAGCCCCGACAACCCTCCCTATCTCTGTAACTTCCTCCAGCCCCGACAACCCTCCCTATCTCTGTAACCTCCTCCAGCCCCGACAACCCTCCCTATCTCTGTAACCTCCTCCAGCCCCGACAACCCTCCCTATCTCTGTAACCTCCTCCAGCCCCGACAACCCTCCCTATCACTGTAACCTCCTCCAGCCCTGACAACCTTCCCTATCTCTGTAACTACCTCCAGCCCCTACACCCCTCCCTATCTCTGTAACCTCCTCCAGCCCTCACAACCCTGCCTATCCCTGTAACCTCCTCCAGCCCCTACACCCCTCCCTAATCTCTGTAACCTCCTCCAGCCCCTACACCCTTCCCTATCTCTGTAACCTCCTCCAGCCCCTACACCCTTCCCTAATCTCTGTAACCTCCTCCAGCCCCAACAACCCTCCCTATCTCTGTAACCTCCTCCAGCCCCTACAACCCTCCCTATCTCTGTAACCTCCTCCAGCCCCTACACCCCTCCCTAATCTCTGTAACCTCCTCCAGCCCTGACAACCCTCCCTATCTCTGTAACCTCCTCCAGCCCCTACACCCCTCCCTATCTCCGTAACCTCCTCCAGCCCCTACACCCCTCCCTATCTCTGTAACCTCCTCCAGCCCCTACATCCCTCCCTATCTCTGTAACTTCCTCCAGCCCCTACTACCCTCCGAGATCTCTGTAACCTCCTCCAGCCCCTACTACCCTCCGAGATCTCTGTAACCTCCTCCAGCCCCTACAACCCTCCCTATCTCCGTAACCTCCTCCAGCCCCTACATCCCTCCCTATCTCTGTAACTTCCTCCAGCCCCTACTACCCTCCGAGATCTCTGTAACCTCCTCCAGCCCCTACTACCTTCCGAGATCTCTGTAACCTCCTCCAGCCCCTACACCCCTCCCTATCTCCGTAACCTCCTCCAGCCCCTACATCCCTCCCAATCTCTGTAACCTCCTCCAGCCCCTACATCCCTCCCTATCTCTGTAACTTCCTCCAGCCCCTACTACCCTCCGAGATCTCTGTGCTCCTCCAATTCCGGCCTCTTGCTGATTCCCCATCCCCCGATTCCCATCGCTCCACCATTGGCGGCCGTGCCTTCAGCTGTCTGGGGCCCTAAGCTCTGGAATTCCCTCCCTAAACCTCTCCGCCTCTCTCTCTCTCTCCTCCTTTCAGACTCTCCTTAAAAATCTCCCTCTTTGACCGAGCTTTTGGTCACCTGTCCCGAATATGCCCCAGTGGGTCTCGGTTTCAGATTCCTGTCTGATTATCGCTACTGGGAAAGTGGAAGTGGGTTCAGCCAATTGGAGGTTGACCGGTGGAAGGTGGGGGGGGGGCGGGGGGGGGGGATGTGGTGTGGGGGTGGGGTAGTGAGGGTTGGCGGGCGCCGTTCCCGAGACGGGCGACCTGGGCACGACCCGGCTCGAGGGAGGTCGGGCCGGGCGACATGGTTCTGGAGTGGTCGCCGATGGAGAGGCAGTGAAGGCCGGGCCTCCCTTCCTGGGCCGGGGGGAGAATTAGGGAAGCCACGCACCGGGGGTGGGGTGCGGCACTGAGGCCCACACGGCGAGCAGGGAGAGGCCTCGGGTTCCTTCACCAGACTGAAGGGAGCCCCCCCCCCTGCCGACACAGCTCAGGCTGTGCTATAAATAACGCTCGAATGGGCCGGGCCACCAGAGCACGGTCTGCAAAAGCCTGCTCAGGAAACTTGCACTTCCTGTTCCACAGCTCAGAGACGGAGTGTGTGTGTGTGAGAGAGAGAGAGAGAGAGAGACAAAAGCGTCCTGTCAAAGCACCACTGGCAGGATTTAATCTCCATTGCAGGTAGGCCCTGATTGAAGACACAGCGAATGTCACTCCCAGTCGGTTCGGGTGGTAATGAGCTGTAAACACACAGAGGTGTAAACAAACAGCCTCAGGCTCCATCACCAGGCTCTACCAGCTCTCAGCATTAGCTGAAGGAAAATTTCACCCAGTGACATTGGCTGCACCCATTCCAGTCACTAGGCAACCGGGGGATAACTGGTGAGTGAAATGAATCACAGGATTTTTCAATCTAAGATGGGTGCAGACACACTGGGTAAAGGGGGAAGCAATCAGTCCCATCTGGGAATATGTACTGTCCGTGTGTGTGTGTCTCAGTGTCAGCTGCTTTATGGTCTGTGTGTGTGTCTCACTGTCAGCTCCTGTACTGTCTGTGTGTGTGTCTCAGTGTCAATTCCTGTACGGTCTGTGTGTGTGTCTCAGTATCAGCTCCTGTACGGTCTGTGTGTGTGTCTCAGTGTCAGCTCCGGTACGGTCTGTGTGTGTGTCTCAGTATCAGCTCCTGTACGGTCTGTGTGTGTGTCTCAGTGTCAGCTCCTGTACAGTCCGTGTGTGTGTCTCAGTGTCAGCTCCTGTACGGTCTGTGTGTGTGTCTCAGTGTCAGCTCCTGTACGGTCTGTGTGTGTGTCTCAGTATCAGCTCCTGTACGGTCTGTGTGTGTGTCTCAGTGTCAGCTCCTGTACAGTCTGTGTGTGTGTCTCAGTGTCAGTTCCTGTACGGTCTGTGTGTGTGTCTCAGTGTCAGCTCCTGTACGGCCTGTGTGTGTGTCTCAGTGTCAGCTCCTGTACGGTCTGTGTGTGTGTCTCAGTGTCAGCTCCTGTACGGTCTGTGTGTGTGTCTCAGTGTCAGCTCCTGTACGGTCTGTGTGTGTGTCTCAGTATCAGCTCCTGTACGGTCTGTGTGTGTGTCTCAGTGTCAGCTCCTGTACAGTCTGTGTGTGTGTCTCAGTGTCAGTTCCTGTACGGTCCGTGTGTGTGTCTCAGTGTCAGCTCCCGTACGGTCTGTGTGTGTGTCTCACTGTCAGCTCCTGTACTGTCTGTGTGGGTGTCTCAGTGTCAGCTCCTGTACAGTCTGTGTGTGTCTCTCAGTGTCAATTCCTGTACGGTCTGTGTGTGTGTCTCAGTGTCAGCTCCTGTACGGTCTGTGTGAGTGTGTCTCAGTGTCAGCTCCTGTGCAGTCCGTGTGTGTGTCTCAGTGTCAGCTCCTGTACGGTCCGTGTGTGTGTCTCAGTGTCAGCTCCTGTACGGTCCATGTGTGTGTCTCAGTGTCAGCTCCTGTACGGTCTGTGTGTGTGTCTCAGTATCAGCTCCTGTACGGTCTGTGTGTGTGTCTCAGTGTCAGCTCCTGTACAGTCTGTGTGTGTGTCTCAGTGTCAGCTCCTGTACGGTCTGTGTGTGTGTGTCTCAGTGTCAGCTCCTGTACAGTCTGTGTGTGTGTCTCAGTGTCAGTTCCTGTACGGTCTGTGTGTGTGTCTCAGTGTCAGCTCCTGTACAATCTGTGTGTGTGTCTCAGTGTCAATTCCTGTACGGTCTGTGTGTGTGTCTCAGTGTCAGTTCCTGTACGGTCTGTCTGTGTGTCTCAGTGTCAGTTCCTGTACGGTCTGTGTGTGTGTCTCAGTGTCAGCTCCTGTACAGTCTGTGTGTGTGTCTCAGTGTCAATTCCTGTACGGTCTGTGTGTGTGTCTCAGTGTCAACTCCTGTACAGTCCGTGTGTGTGTCTCAGTGTCAGCTCCTGTACGGTCCGTGTGTGTGTCTCAGTGTCAGCTCCTGTACGGTCCGTGTGTGTGTCTCAGTGTCAGCTCCTGTACAGTCCGTGTGTGTGTCTCAGTGTCAGCTCCTGTACGGTCCGTGTGTGTGTCTCAGTGTCAGCTCCTGTACAGTCCGTGTGTGTGTCTCAGTGTCAGCTCCTGTACGGTCTGTGTGTGTGTCTCAGTGTCAGCTCCTGTACAGTCTGTGTGTGTGTCTCAGTGTGAGTTCCTGTACGGTCCGTGTGTGTGTCTCAGTGTCAGCTCCTGTACAGTCCGTGTGTGTGTCTCAGTGTCAGCTCCTGTACGGTCTGTGTGTGTGTCTCAGTGTCAGATCCTGTACAGTCTGTGTGTGTGTCTCAGTGTCAGTTCCTGTACGGTCTGTGTCTGTGTCTCAGTGTCAGCTCCTGTACGGTCTGTGTGTGTGTGTCTCAGTGTCAGCTCCTGTACGGTCCGTGTGTGTGTCTCAGTGTCAGCTCCTGTACAGTCCGTGTGTGTGTCTCAGTGTCAGCTCCTGTACGGTCCGTGTGTGTGTCTCAGTGTCAGCTCCTGTACAGTCCGTGTGTGTGTCTCAGTGTCAGCTCCTGTACGGTCTGTGTGTGTGTCTCAGTGTCAGCTCCTGTACGGTCTGTGTGTGTGTCTCAGTATCAGCTCCGGTACGGTCCGTGTGTGTGTGTGTGTCACAGTGTCAGCTCCTGTATGGTCTGTGTGTGTGTCTCAGTGTCAGCTCCTGTACAGTCTGTGTGTGTGTCTCAGTGTCAGTTCCTGTACGGTCTGTGTGTGTGTCTCAGTGTCAGTTCCTGTATGGTCTGTGTGTGTGTGTCTCAGTGTCAGCTCCTGTACGGTCTGTGTGTGTGTCTCAGTGTCAGTTCCTGTACGGTCTGTGTGTGTGTCTCAGTGTCAGCTCCTGTACGGTCTGTGTATGTGTCTCAGTGTCAGCTCCTATACAGTCTGTGTGTGTCTCAGTGTCAGCTCCTGTACGGTCTGTGTGTGTGTCTCAGTGTCAGCTCCTGTACGGTCTGTGTGTGTGTCTCAGTGTCAGCTCCTGTACGGACTGTGTGTGTGTGTCTCAGTGTCAGCTCCTGTACGGTCTGTGTGTGTGTCTCAGTGACAGCTCCTGTATGGTCTGTGTGTGTGTCTCAGTGTCAGCTCCTGTACAGTCTGGGTGTGTGTCTATCAGTGTCAGCCCCTGTATGGTCTGTGTGTGTGTCTCAGTGTCAGCTCCTGTACAGTCTGGGTGTGTGTCTATCAGTGTCAGCCCCTGTATGGTCTGTGTGTGTGTCTCAGTGTCAGCTCCTGTATGGTCTGTGTGTGTGTGTCTCAGTGTCAGCTCCTGTACGGTCTGTGTGTGTGTGTGTGTCTCAGTGACAGCTCCTGTATGGTCTGTGTGTGTGTCTCAGTGTCAGCTCCTGTACAGTCTGTGTGTGTGTGTGTGTGTGTGTGTCTCAGTGTCAGCTCCTGTATGGTCTGTGTGCGTGTGTGTGTGTGTGTGTGTCTCAGTGTCAGCTCCTGTACGGTCTGTGTGTGTGTCTCAGTGTCAGCTCCTGTACGGTCTGTGTGTGTGTGTCTCAGTTTCAGCTCCTGTATGGTCTGTGTGTGTGTGTCACAGTGTCAGCTCCTGTACGGTCTGTGTGTGTGTGTCTCAGTGTCAGCTCCTGTATGGTCTGTGTGTGTGTCTCAGTGTCAGCTCCTGTACGGTCTGTGTGTGTGTCTCAGTGTCAGCTCCTGTACAATCTGGGTGTGTGTCTCTCAGTGTCAGCTCCTGTCTGGTCTGTGTGTGTGTCTCAGTGTCAGCTCCTGTACGGTCTGTGTGTGTGTCTCAGTGTCAGCTCCTGTACGGTCTGTGAGTGTGTCTCAGTGTCAGCTCCTGTACGGTCTGTGTGTGTGTCTCAGTGTCAGCTCCTGTATGGTCCGTGTCTGTGTCTCAGTGTCAGCGCCTGTACAGTCCGTGTCTGTGTCTCAGTGTCAGCTCCTGTATGGTCCGTGTGTGTGTGTCTCAGTGTCAGCTCCTGTACGGTCTGTGTGTGTGTCTCAGTGTCAGCTCCTGTACGGTCTGTGTGTGTGTCTCAGTGTCAGCTCCTGTACGGTCTGTGTGTGTGTCTCAGTGTTAGCTCCTGTATGGTCTGTGTGTGTGTCTCAGTGTCTGCTCCTGTACGGATTGTGTGTGTGTGTGTGTCTCAGTGTCAGCTCCTGTACGGTTTGTGTGTGTGTCTCAGTGTCAGCTCCTGTACGGTCTATGTGTGTGTCTCAGTGTCAGCTCCTGTATGGTCTGTGTGTGTGTCTCAGTGTCAGCTCCTGTACGCTCTGTGTGTGTGTGAATGTCTCAGTGTCAGCTCCTGTACGGTCTGTGTGTCTGTGTCTCAGTGTCAGCTCCTGTACGGTCTGTGTGTGTGTCTCAGTATCTGCTCCTGTACAGTCTGTGTGTGTGTCTCAGTGTCAGCTCCTGTACAGTCTGGGTGTGTGTCTCTCAGTGTCAGGTCCTGTATGGTCTGTGTGTGTGTGTCAGTGTCAGCTCCTGTACGGTCTGTGTGTGTGTCTCAGTGTCAGCTCCTGTACGGTCTGTGTGTGTGTCTCAGTGTCAGCTCCTGTACAGTCTGGGTGTGTGTCTCTCAGTGTCAGGTCCTGTATGGTCTGTGTGTGTGTGTCAGTGTCAGCTCCTGTACGGTCTGTGTGTGTGTCTCATTGTCTGCTCCTGTACGGATTGTGTGTGTGTGTGTGTCTCAGTGTCAGCTCCTGTACGGTTTGTGTGTGTGTCTCAGTGTCAGCTCCTGTACGGTCTATGTGTGTGTCTCAGTGTCAGCTCCTGTATGGTCTGTGTGTGTGTCTCAGTGTCAGCTCCTGTACGCTCTGTGTGTGTGTGAATGTCTCAGTGTCAGCTCCTGTACGGTCTGTGTGTCTGTGTCTCAGTGTCAGCTCCTGTACGGTCTGTGTGTGTGTCTCAGTATCTGCTCCTGTACAGTCTGTGTGTGTGTCTCAGTGTCAGCTCCTGTACAGTCTGGGTGTGTGTCTCTCAGTGTCAGGTCCTGTATGGTCTGTGTGTGTGTGTCAGTGTCAGCTCCTGTACGGTCTGTGTGTGTGTCTCAGTGTCAGCTCCTTTACGGTCTGTGTGTGTGTCTCATTGTCAGCTCCTGGACGGGTTGTGTCTGTGTCTCAGTGTCAGCTCCTGTACAGTCCGTGTCTGTGTCTCAGTGTCAGCTCCTGTACGGTCCCTGTGTGTGTGTCTCAGTGTCAGCTCCTGTACGGTCTGTGTGTGTGTCTCAGTGTCAGCTCCTGTACGGTCTGTGTGTGTGTCTCAGTGTCAGCTCCTGTACGGTCTGTGTGTGTGTGTCTCAGTGTCAGCGCCTGTACGGTCCCTGTGTGTGTGTCTCAGTGTCAGCTCCTGTACGGTCTGTGTGTGTGTCTCAGTGTCAGCTCCTGTACGGTCTGTGTGTGTGTCTCAGTGTCAGCTCCTGTCTGGTCTGTGTGTGTGTCTCAGTGTCAGCTCCTGTACAGTCTGTGTGTGTGTGTGTCTCAGTGTCAGCTCCTGTACGGTCTGTGTGTGTGTGTGTCTCAGTGTCAGCTCCTGTACGGGTTGTGTTTGTGTGTCTCAGTGTCAGCTCCTGTATGGTCTGTGTGTGTGTCTCAGTGTCAGCTCCTGTACGTACTGTGTGTGTGTGTGTGTCTCAGTGTCAGCTCCTGTACGGTCTGTGTGTGTGTCTCAGTGTCAGCTCTTGTACGGTACGTTTGTGTGTATCTTAGTGTCAGTTCCTGTACGGTCTGTGTGTTTGTGTCTCAGTGTCGGCTCCTGTACGGTACGTGTGTGTGTGTCTCAGTGTCAGCTCCTTTCCGGTCTGCGTGTGTGTGTGTCTCAGTGTCAGCTCCTGTACGGGTTGTGTTTGTGTGTCGCAGTGTCAGCTCTTGTACGGTCTGTGTGTGTGTGTGTGTCTCAGTGTCAGCTCCTTTACGGTCTGTGTGTGTGTCTCAGTGTCAGCTCCTGTACGCTCTGTGTGAGTGTCTCAGTGTCAGTTCCTGTACGGTCTGTGTGTGTGTGTGTCTCAGTGTCAGCTCCTGTACGGGTTGTGTGTGTGTCTCAGTGTCAGCTCCTGTACGGTCTGTGTGTGTGTGTCTCAGTGTCAGCTCCTGTACAGTCTGTGTGTGTGTCTCAGTGTCAGTTCCTGTACGGTCTGTGTGTGTGTCTCAGTGTCAGCTCCTGTACAATCTGTGTGTGTGTCTCAGTGTCAATTCCTGTACGGTCTGTGTGTGTGTCTCAGTGTCAGTTCCTGTACGGTCTGTCTGTGTGTCTCAGTGTCAGTTCCTGTACGGTCTGTGTGTGTGTCTCAGTGTCAGCTCCTGTACAGTCTGTGTGTGTGTCTCAGTGTCAATTCCTGTACGGTCTGTGTGTGTGTCTCAGTGTCAACTCCTGTACAGTCCGTGTGTGTGTCTCAGTGTCAGCTCCTGTACGGTCCGTGTGTGTGTCTCAGTGTCAGCTCCTGTACGGTCCGTGTGTGTGTCTCAGTGTCAGCTCCTGTACAGTCCGTGTGTGTGTCTCAGTGTCAGCTCCTGTACGGTCCGTGTGTGTGTCTCAGTGTCAGCTCCTGTACAGTCCGTGTGTGTGTCTCAGTGTCAGCTCCTGTACGGTCTGTGTGTGTGTCTCAGTGTCAGCTCCTGTACAGTCTGTGTGTGTGTCTCAGTGTGAGTTCCTGTACGGTCCGTGTGTGTGTCTCAGTGTCAGCTCCTGTACAGTCCGTGTGTGTGTCTCAGTGTCAGCTCCTGTACGGTCTGTGTGTGTGTCTCAGTGTCAGATCCTGTACAGTCTGTGTGTGTGTCTCAGTGTCAGTTCCTGTACGGTCTGTGTCTGTGTCTCAGTGTCAGCTCCTGTACGGTCTGTGTGTGTGTGTCTCAGTGTCAGCTCCTGTACGGTCCGTGTGTGTGTCTCAGTGTCAGCTCCTGTACAGTCCGTGTGTGTGTCTCAGTGTCAGCTCCTGTACGGTCCGTGTGTGTGTCTCAGTGTCAGCTCCTGTACAGTCCGTGTGTGTGTCTCAGTGTCAGCTCCTGTACGGTCTGTGTGTGTGTCTCAGTGTCAGCTCCTGTACGGTCTGTGTGTGTGTCTCAGTATCAGCTCCGGTACGGTCCGTGTGTGTGTGTGTGTCACAGTGTCAGCTCCTGTATGGTCTGTGTGTGTGTCTCAGTGTCAGCTCCTGTACAGTCTGTGTGTGTGTCTCAGTGTCAGTTCCTGTACGGTCTGTGTGTGTGTCTCAGTGTCAGTTCCTGTATGGTCTGTGTGTGTGTGTCTCAGTGTCAGCTCCTGTACGGTCTGTGTGTGTGTCTCAGTGTCAGTTCCTGTACGGTCTGTGTGTGTGTCTCAGTGTCAGCTCCTGTACGGTCTGTGTATGTGTCTCAGTGTCAGCTCCTATACAGTCTGTGTGTGTCTCAGTGTCAGCTCCTGTACGGTCTGTGTGTGTGTCTCAGTGTCAGCTCCTGTACGGTCTGTGTGTGTGTCTCAGTGTCAGCTCCTGTACGGACTGTGTGTGTGTGTCTCAGTGTCAGCTCCTGTACGGTCTGTGTGTGTGTCTCAGTGACAGCTCCTGTATGGTCTGTGTGTGTGTCTCAGTGTCAGCTCCTGTACAGTCTGGGTGTGTGTCTATCAGTGTCAGCCCCTGTATGGTCTGTGTGTGTGTCTCAGTGTCAGCTCCTGTACAGTCTGGGTGTGTGTCTATCAGTGTCAGCCCCTGTATGGTCTGTGTGTGTGTCTCAGTGTCAGCTCCTGTATGGTCTGTGTGTGTGTGTCTCAGTGTCAGCTCCTGTACGGTCTGTGTGTGTGTGTGTGTCTCAGTGACAGCTCCTGTATGGTCTGTGTGTGTGTCTCAGTGTCAGCTCCTGTACAGTCTGTGTGTGTGTGTGTGTGTGTGTGTCTCAGTGTCAGCTCCTGTATGGTCTGTGTGCGTGTGTGTGTGTGTGTGTGTCTCAGTGTCAGCTCCTGTACGGTCTGTGTGTGTGTCTCAGTGTCAGCTCCTGTACGGTCTGTGTGTGTGTGTCTCAGTTTCAGCTCCTGTATGGTCTGTGTGTGTGTGTCACAGTGTCAGCTCCTGTACGGTCTGTGTGTGTGTGTCTCAGTGTCAGCTCCTGTATGGTCTGTGTGTGTGTCTCAGTGTCAGCTCCTGTACGGTCTGTGTGTGTGTCTCAGTGTCAGCTCCTGTACAATCTGGGTGTGTGTCTCTCAGTGTCAGCTCCTGTCTGGTCTGTGTGTGTGTCTCAGTGTCAGCTCCTGTACGGTCTGTGTGTGTGTCTCAGTGTCAGCTCCTGTACGGTCTGTGAGTGTGTCTCAGTGTCAGCTCCTGTACGGTCTGTGTGTGTGTCTCAGTGTCAGCTCCTGTATGGTCCGTGTCTGTGTCTCAGTGTCAGCGCCTGTACAGTCCGTGTCTGTGTCTCAGTGTCAGCTCCTGTATGGTCCGTGTGTGTGTGTCTCAGTGTCAGCTCCTGTACGGTCTGTGTGTGTGTCTCAGTGTCAGCTCCTGTACGGTCTGTGTGTGTGTCTCAGTGTCAGCTCCTGTACGGTCTGTGTGTGTGTCTCAGTGTTAGCTCCTGTATGGTCTGTGTGTGTGTCTCAGTGTCTGCTCCTGTACGGATTGTGTGTGTGTGTGTGTCTCAGTGTCAGCTCCTGTACGGTTTGTGTGTGTGTCTCAGTGTCAGCTCCTGTACGGTCTATGTGTGTGTCTCAGTGTCAGCTCCTGTATGGTCTGTGTGTGTGTCTCAGTGTCAGCTCCTGTACGCTCTGTGTGTGTGTGAATGTCTCAGTGTCAGCTCCTGTACGGTCTGTGTGTCTGTGTCTCAGTGTCAGCTCCTGTACGGTCTGTGTGTGTGTCTCAGTATCTGCTCCTGTACAGTCTGTGTGTGTGTCTCAGTGTCAGCTCCTGTACAGTCTGGGTGTGTGTCTCTCAGTGTCAGGTCCTGTATGGTCTGTGTGTGTGTGTCAGTGTCAGCTCCTGTACGGTCTGTGTGTGTGTCTCAGTGTCAGCTCCTGTACGGTCTGTGTGTGTGTCTCAGTGTCAGCTCCTGTACAGTCTGGGTGTGTGTCTCTCAGTGTCAGGTCCTGTATGGTCTGTGTGTGTGTGTCAGTGTCAGCTCCTGTACGGTCTGTGTGTGTGTCTCATTGTCTGCTCCTGTACGGATTGTGTGTGTGTGTGTGTCTCAGTGTCAGCTCCTGTACGGTTTGTGTGTGTGTCTCAGTGTCAGCTCCTGTACGGTCTATGTGTGTGTCTCAGTGTCAGCTCCTGTATGGTCTGTGTGTGTGTCTCAGTGTCAGCTCCTGTACGCTCTGTGTGTGTGTGAATGTCTCAGTGTCAGCTCCTGTACGGTCTGTGTGTCTGTGTCTCAGTGTCAGCTCCTGTACGGTCTGTGTGTGTGTCTCAGTATCTGCTCCTGTACAGTCTGTGTGTGTGTCTCAGTGTCAGCTCCTGTACAGTCTGGGTGTGTGTCTCTCAGTGTCAGGTCCTGTATGGTCTGTGTGTGTGTGTCAGTGTCAGCTCCTGTACGGTCTGTGTGTGTGTCTCAGTGTCAGCTCCTTTACGGTCTGTGTGTGTGTCTCATTGTCAGCTCCTGGACGGGTTGTGTCTGTGTCTCAGTGTCAGCTCCTGTACAGTCCGTGTCTGTGTCTCAGTGTCAGCTCCTGTACGGTCCCTGTGTGTGTGTCTCAGTGTCAGCTCCTGTACGGTCTGTGTGTGTGTCTCAGTGTCAGCTCCTGTACGGTCTGTGTGTGTTTCTCAGTGTCAGCTCCTGTACGGTCTGTGTGTGTGTGTCTCAGTGTCAGCGCCTGTACGGTCCCTGTGTGTGTGTCTCAGTGTCAGCTCCTGTACGGTCTGTGTGTGTGTCTCAGTGTCAGCTCCTGTACGGTCTGTGTGTGTGTCTCAGTGTCAGCTCCTGTCTGGTCTGTGTGTGTGTCTCAGTGTCAGCTCCTGTACAGTCTGTGTGTGTGTGTGTCTCAGTGTCAGCTCCTGTACGGTCTGTGTGTGTGTGTGTCTCAGTGTCAGCTCCTGTACGGGTTGTGTTTGTGTGTCTCAGTGTCAGCTCCTGTATGGTCTGTGTGTGTGTCTCAGTGTCAGCTCCTGTACGGACTGTGTGTGTGTGTGTGTCTCAGTGTCAGCTCCTGTACGGTCTGTGTGTGTGTCTCAGTGTCAGCTCTTGTACGGTACGTTTGTGTGTATCTTAGTGTCAGTTCCTGTACGGTCTGTGTGTTTGTGTCTCAGTGTCGGCTCCTGTACGGTACGTGTGTGTGTGTCTCAGTGTCAGCTCCTTTCCGGTCTGCGTGTGTGTGTGTCTCAGTGTCAGCTCCTGTACGGGTTGTGTTTGTGTGTCGCAGTGTCAGCTCTTGTACGGTCTGTGTGTGTGTGTGTGTCTCAGTGTCAGCTCCTTTACGGTCTGTGTGTGTGTCTCAGTGTCAGCTCCTGTACGCTCTGTGTGAGTGTCTCAGTGTCAGTTCCTGTACGGTCTGTGTGTGTGTGTGTCTCAGTGTCAGCTCCTGTACGGGTTGTGTGTGTGTCTCAGTGTCAGCTCCTGTACGGTCTGTGTGTGTGTGTGTGTGTGTCTCAGTGTCAGCTACTCTACAGTCTGTGTGTGTGTGTGTCTCAGTGTCAGCTCCTGTCTGGTCTGTGTGTGTGTGTCTCAGTGTCAGCTCCTGTACGGTCTGTGTGTGTGTCTCAATGTCAGCTCCTGTACGGTCTGTGTGTGTGTCTCAGTATCTGCTCCTGTACGGTCTGTGTGTGTGTCTCAGTATCTGCTGCTGTACAGTCTGTGTGTGTGTCTCAGTGTCAGCTCCTGTACAGTCTGTGTGTGTGTCTCAGTATCAGCTCCTGTACAGTCTGTGTGTGTGTCTCAGTGTCAGCTCCTGTACGGTCTGTGTGTGTGTCTCAGTATCTGCTCCTGTACAGTCTGTGTGTGTGTCTCAGTATCAGCTCCTGTATGGTCTGTGTGTGTGTCTCAGTGTCAGCTCCTGTACGGTCTGTGTGTGTGTCTCAGTATCTGCTCCTGTACGGTCTGTGTGTGTGTCTCAGCATCTGCTCCTGTACGGTCTGTGTGTGTGTCTCAGTGTCAGCTCCTGTACGGTCCCTGTGTCTGTGTCTCAGTGTCAGCTCCTGTACAGTCCGTGTGTCTGTGTCTCAGTATCTGCTCCTGTACAGTCTGTGTGTGTGTCTCAGTGTCAACTCCTGTACAGTCTGTGTGTGTGTCTCAGTATCAGCTCCTGTACAGTCTGTGTGTGTGTCTCAGTGTCAGTTCCTGTACGCTCTGTGTGTTTGTGTCTCGGTGTCAGCTCCTGTATGGTCTGTGTGTGTGTCTCCGTGTCAGCTCCTGTACAGTCTGTGTGTGTGTGTGTGTGTGTCTCAGTGTCGGCTCCTGTACGGTCTGTGTGTGAGTGTCTCAGTGTCAGCTCCTGTACGGTCTGTGTGTGTGTGTCTCAGTGTCAGTTCCTGTACAGTCTGTGTGTGTGTCTCAGTGTCAGCTCCTCTACGGTCTGTGTGTGTGTCTCAGTGTCAGCTCCTGTACGGTCTGTGTGTGTGTCTCAGTGTCAACTCCTGTACGGTCTGTTCGTGTGTGTCTCAGTGTCAGCTCCTGTACGGTCTGTGTGAGTGTCTCAGTGTCAGCTCCAGTACTGTCTGCGTGTGTGTGTCTCAGTGTCAGCTCCTGTACGGTCTGTGTGTGTGTCTCAGTGTCAGCTCCTGTACGGTCTGTGTGTGTGTGTCTCAGTGTCAACTCCTGTACAGACCGTGTGTGTTTGTCTCAGTGTCAGCTCCTGTACGGTCTGTGTGTGTGTGTCTCAGTGTCGGCTCCTGTACGGTCTCTGTGTGTGTGTCTCAGTGTCAGTTCCTGTACGGTCTGTGTGTGTGTGTCTCAGTGTCAGCTCCTGTACGGTCTGTGTGTGTGTCTCAGTGTCAGCTGCTGTACGGTCTGTGTGTGATTGTCTCAGTGTCAGCTCCTGTACAGTCTGTGTGTGTGTGTGTCTCAGTGTCAGCTCCTGTACGGACCGTGTGTGTTTGTCTCAGTGTCAGCTCCTGTATGGTCTATGTGTGTGTCTCAGTGTCAGCTGCTGTACGGTCTGTGTGTGAGTGTCTCAGCGTCAGCTCCTGTACGGTCTGTGCGTGTGTGTCTCAGTGTCAGCTCCTGTACGGTCCGTGTGTGTTTGTCTCAGTGTCAGCTCCTGTACGGTCTATGTGTGTGTCTCAGTGTCAGCTGCTGTACGGTCTGTGTGTGAGTGTCTCAGCGTCAGCTCCTGTACGGTCTGTGCGTGTGTGTCTCAGTGTCAGCTCCTGTACAGTCTGTGCGCGTGTGTGTCTCAGTGTCAGCTCCTGTACAGTCTGTGTGTGTGTGTGTCTCAGTGTCAGCTCCTGTACGGTCTGTGTGTGAGTGTCTCAGTGTCAGCTCCTGTACAGTCTGTGTGTGTGTCTCAGTGTCAGCTCCTGTACGGTCTATGTGTGTGTCTCAGTGTCAGCTGCTGTACGGTCTGTGTGTGAGTGTCTCAGTGTCAGCTCCTGTACGGTCTGTGCGTGTGTGTCTCAGTGTCAGCTCCTGTACAGTCTTTGTACGTGTGTGTCTCAGTGTCAGCTCCTGTACAGTCTGTGTGTGTGTGTGTCTCAGTGTCAACTCCTGTACAGTCCGTGTGTGTGTCTCAGTGTCAGCTCCTGTACGGTCCGTGTGTGTGTCTCAGTGTCAGCTCCTGTACAGTCCGTGTGTGTGTCTCAGTGTCAGCTCCTGTGCGGTCTGTGTGTGTGTCTCAGTGTCAGCTCCTGTACGGTCTGTGTGTGTGTCTCAGTATCAGCTCCGGTACGGTCCGTGTGTGTGTGTCACAGTGTCAGCTCCTGTATGGTCTGTGTGTGTGTCTCAGTGTCAGCTCCTGTACAGTCTGTGTGTGTGTCTCAGTGTCAGTTCCTGTACGGTCTGTGTGTGTGTCTCAGTGTCAGTTCCTGTATGGTCTGTGTGTGTGGGTCTCAGTGTCAGCTCCTGTACGGTCTGTGTGTGTGTCTCAGTGTCAGTTCCTGTACGGTCTGTGTGTGTGTCTCAGTGTCAGCTCCTGTACGGTCTGTGTATGTGTCTCAGTGTCAGCTCCTATACAGTCTGTGTGTGTCTCAGTGTCAGCTCCTGTACGGTCTGTGTGTGTGTCTCAGTGTCAGCTCCTGTACGGTCTGTGTGTGTGTCTCAGTATCAGCTCCTGTACGGTCTGTGTGTGTGTGTGTCTCAGTGTCAGCTCCTGTATGGTCTGTGTGTGTGTCTCAGTGTCAGCTCCTGTACGGACTGTGTGTGTGTGTCTCAGTGTCAGCTCCTGTACGGTCTGTGTGTGTGTCTCAGTGACAGCTCCTGTATGGTCTGTGTGTGTGTCTCAGTGTCAGCTCCTGTACAGTCTGGGTGTGTGTCTCTCAGAGTCAGCCCCTGTATGGTCTGTGTGTGTGTCCCAGTGTCAGCTCCTGTATGGTCTGTGTGTGTGTGTCTCAGTGTCAGCTCCTGTACGGTCTGTGTGTGTGTGTGTGTCTCAGTGTCAGCTCCTGTATGGTCTGTGTGTGTGTCTCAGTGTCAGCTCCTGTACAGTCTGTGTGTGTGTCTCACTGTCAGCTCCTGTATGGACTGTGTGTGTGTGTGTGTGTGTGTGTGTGTGTGTGTGTGTGTGTGTGTGTGTGTGTCTCAGTGTCAGCTCCTGTACGGTCTGTGTGTGTGTCTCAGTGTCAGCTCCTGTATGGTCTGTGTGTGTGTCTCAGTGTCAGCTCCTGTACGGTCTGTGTGTGTGTGTGTCTCAGTGTCAGCTCCTGTAAGGTCTGTGTGTGTGTGTCTCAGTGTCAGCTCCTGTACGGTCTGTGTGTGTGTGTCTCAGTGTCAGCTCCTGTACGGTCTGTGTGTGTGTCTCAGTGTCAGCTCCTGTACGGTCTGTGTGTGTGTGTCTCAGTGTCAGCTCCTGTATGGTCTGTGTGTGTGTGTCACAGTGTCAGCTCCTGTACGGTCTGTGTGTGTGTGTCTCAGTGTCAGCTCCTGTATGGTCTGTGTGTGTGTCTCAGTGTCAGCTCCTGTACGGTCTGTGTGTGTGTCTCAGTGTCAGCTCCTGTACAGTCTGGGTGTGTGTCTCAGTGTCAGCTCCTGTACGGTCTGTGTGTGTGTCTCAGTATCTGCTCCTGTACGGTCTGTGTGTGTGTCTCAGTATCTGCTCCTGTACGGTCTGTGAGTGTGTCTCAGTGTCAGCTCCTGTACGGTCTGTGTGTGTGTGTCTCAGTGTCAGCTCCTGTACGGTCTGTGTGTGTGTCTCAGTGTCTGCTCCTGTACGGTCTGTGTGTGTGTCTCAGTGTCAGCTCCTGTACGGTCTGTGAGTGTGTCTCAGTGTCAGCTCCTGTACGGTCTCTGTGTGTGTCTCAGTGTCAGCTCCTGTACGGTCCGTGTCTGTGTCTCAGTGTCAGCGCCTGTACAGTCCGTGTGTGTGTCTCACTGTCAGCTCCTGTACGGTCTGTGTGTGTGTCTCAGTGTCAGCTCCTGTACGGTCTGTGTGTGTGTCTCAGTGTCAGCTCCTGTACGGTCTGTGTGTGTGTCTCAGTGTCAGCTCCTGTATGGTCTGTGTGTGTGTCTCAGTGTCAGCTCCTGTACGGATTGTGTGTGTGTGTGTGTGTGTGTGTCTCAGTGTCAGCTCCTGTCCGGTTTGTGTGTGTGTCTCAGTGTCAGCTCCTGTACAGTCTGTGTGTGTGTCTCAGTGTCAGCTCCTGTATGGTCTGTGTGTGTGTCTCAGTGTCAGCTCCTGTACGGTCTGTGTGTGTGTCTCAGTATCTGCTCCTGTACAGTCTGGGTGTGTGTCTCTCAGTGTCAGGTCCTGTATGGTCTGTGTGTGTGTCTCAGTGTCAGCTCCTGTACGGGTTGTGTCTGTGTCTCAGTGTCAGCTCCTGTACAGTCCGTGTCTGTGTCTCAGTGTCAGCGCCTGTACGGTCTGTGTGTGTGTGTGTGTCTCCGTGTCAGCTCCTGTACGGTCTGTGTGTGTGTCTCAGTGTCAGCTCCTGTACGGACTGTGTGTGTGTGTGTGTCTCCGTGTCAGCTCCTGTACGGTCTGTGCGTGTGTCTCAGTGTCAGCTCCTGTACGGTCTGTGTGTGTGTCTCAGTGTCAGCTCCTGTACGGTCTGTGTGTGTGTCTCAGTGTGTGTGTGTCTCAGTGTCAGCTCCTGTACGGTCTGTGTGTGTGTCTCAGTGTCAGCTCCTGTACGGTCTGTGTGTGTGTCTCAGTGTCAGCTCCTGTACGGTCTGTGTGTGTGTCTCAGTGTCAGCTCCTGTACAGTCTGTGTGTGTGTGTGTCTCAGTGTCAGCTCCTGTACGGTCTGTGTGTGTGTGTGTGTCTCAGTGTCAGCTCCTTTACGGTCTGTGTGTGTGTCTCAGTGTCAGCTCCTGTACGCTCTGTGTGTGTGTGTGTGTCTCAGTGTCAGCTCCTGTATGGTCTGTGTGTGTGTCTCAGTGTCAGCTCCTGTACGGACTGTGTGTGTGTGTGTGTCTCAGTGTCAGCTCCTGTACGGTCTGTGTGTGTGTCTCAGTGTCAGCTCTTGTACGGTACGTTTGTGTGTATCTTAGTGTCAGTTCCTGTACGGTCTGTGTGTTTGTATCTCAGTGTTGGCTCCTGTACGGTACGTGTGTGTGTGTCTCAGTGTCAGCTCCTGTCCGGTCTGTGTGTGTGTGTGTCTCAGTGTCAGCTCCTGTACTGGTTGTGTTTGTGTGTCGAAGTGTCAGCTCTTGTACGGTCTGTGTGTGTGTGTGTGTCTCAGTGTCAGCTCCTTTACGGTCTGTGTGTGTGTCTCAGTGTCAGCTCCTGTACGGGTTGTGTGTGTGTCTCAGTGTCAGCTCCAGTACGGTCTGTGTGTGTGTGTGTGTGTGTCTCAGTGTCAGCTACTCTGCGGTCTGTGTGTGTGTGTGTCTCAGTGTCAGCTCCTGTCTGGTCTGTGTGTGTGTGTCTCAGTGTCAGCTCCTGTACGGTCTGTGTGTGTGTCTCAGTGTCTGCTCCTGTACGGTCTGTGTGTGTGTGTCTCAGTGTCAGCTCCTGTACGGTCTGTGTGTGTGTCTCAGTGTCTGCTCCTGTACGGTCTGTGTGTGTGTCTCAGTGTCTGCTCCTGTACGCTCTGTGTGAGTGTCTCAGTGTCAGCTCCTGTACGGTCTGTGTGTGTGTGTCTCAGTGTCAGTTCCTGTACAGTCTGTGTGTGTGTCTCAGTGTCAGCTCCTGTACGGTCTGTGTGTGTGTGTCTCAGTGTTAGCTCCTGTACGGTCTGTGTGTGTGTCTCAGTGTCAGCTCCTGTCCGGTCTGTGTGTGTGTGTGTCTCAGTGTCAGCTCCTGTACTGGTTGTGTTTGTGTGTCGAAGTGTCAGCTCTTGTACGGTCTCTGTGTGTGTGTGTGTCTCAGTGTCAGCTAGTTTACGGTCTGTGTGTGTGTCTCAGTGTCAGCTCCTGTACGCTCTGTGTGAGTGTCTCAGTGTCAGTTCCTGTACGGTCTGTGTGTGTGTGTGTCTCAGTGTCAGCTCCTGTACGGGTTGTGTGTGTGTCTCAGTGTCAGCTCCAGTACGGTCTGTGTGTGTGTGTGTGTGTGTGTCTCAGTGTCAGCTACTCTGCGGTCTGTGTGTGTGTGTGTCTCAGTGTCAGCTCCTGTCTGGTCTGTGTGTGTGTGTCTCAGTGTCAGCTCCTGTACGGTCTGTGTGTGTGTCTCAGTATCTGCTCCTGTACGGTCTGTGTGTGTGTCTCAGTATCTGCTCCTGTACAGTCTGTGTGTGTGTCTCAGTGTCAGCTCCTGTACAGTCTGTGTGTGTGTCTCAGTATCAGCTCCTGTACAGTCTGTGTGTGTGTCTCAGTGTCAGCTCCTGTACGGTCTGTGTGTGTGTCTCAGTATCTGCTCCTGTACGGTCTGTGTGTGTGTCTCAGTATCTGCTCCTGGACAGTCTGTGTGTGTGTCTCAGTATCAGCTCCTGTATGGTCTGTGTGTGTGTCTCAGTGTCAGCTCCTGTACGGTCTGTGTGTGTGTCTCAGTATCTGCTCCTGTACGGTCTGTGTGTGTGTCTCAGTATCTGCTCCTGTACGGTCTGTGTGTGTGTCTCAGTATCTGCTCCTGTACAGTCTGTGTGTGTGTCTCAGTGTCAGCTCCTGTACGGTCCCTGTGTCTGTGTCTCAGTGTCAGCTCCTGTACAGTCCATGTGTCTGTGTCTCAGTATCTGCTCCTGTACAGTCTGTGTCTGTGTCTCAGTGTCAACTCCTGTACAGTCTGTGTGTGTGTCTCAGTATCAGCTCCTGTACAGTCTGTGTGTGTGTCTCAGTGTCACTTCCTGTACGCTCTGTGTGTTTGTGTCTCGGTGTCAGCTCCTGTATGGTCTGTGTGTGTGTCTCCGTGTCAGCTCCTGTACAGTCTGTGTGTGTGTGTGTGTCTCAGTGCCGGCTCCTGTACGGTCTGTGTGTGAGTGTCTCAGTGTCAGCTGCTGTACGGTCTGTGCGTGTGTGTCTCAGTGTCAGCTCCTGTACGGTCTGTGTGTGTGTGTCTCAGTGTCAGTTCCTGTACAGTCTGTGTGTGTGTCTCAGTGTCAGCTCCTGTACGGTCTGTGTGTGTGTCTCAGTGTCAGCTCCTGTACGGTCTGTGTGTGTGTCTCAGTGTCAGCTCCTGTACGGTCTGTGTGTGTGTCTCAGTGTCAGCTCCTGTACTGTCTGCGTGTGTGTGTCTCAGTGTCAGCTCCTGTACGGTCTGTGTGTGTGTCTCAGTGTCAGCTCCTGTACGGTCTGTGTGTGTGTGTCTCAGTGTCAACTCCTGTACGCTCTGTGTGAGTGTCTCAGTGTCAGTTCCTGTACGGTCTGTGTGTGTGTGTGTCTCAGTGTCAGCTCCTGTACGGGTCTGTGTGTGTGTCTCAGTGTCAGCTCCAGTACGGTCTGTGTGTGTGTGTGTGTGTGTCTCAGTGTCAGCTACTCTGCGGTCTGTGTGTGTGTGTGTCTCAGTGTCAGCTCCTGTCTGGTCTGTGTGTGTGTGTCTCAGTGTCAGCTCCTGTACGGTCTGTGTGTGTGTCTCAGTATCTGCTCCTGTACGGTCTGTGTGTGTGTCTCAGTATCTGCTCCTGTACAGTCTGTGTGTGTGTCTCAGTGTCAGCTCCTGTACAGTCTGTGTGTGTGTCTCAGTATCAGCTCCTGTACAGTCTGTGTGTGTGTCTCAGTGTCAGCTCCTGTACGGTCTGTGTGTGTGTCTCAGTATCTGCTCCTGTACGGTCTGTGTGTGTGTCTCAGTATCTGCTCCTGGACAGTCTGTGTGTGTGTCTCAGTATCAGCTCCTGTATGGTCTGTGTGTGTGTCTCAGTGTCAGCTCCTGTACGGTCTGTGTGTGTGTCTCAGTATCTGCTCCTGTACGGTCTGTGTGTGTGTCTCAGTATCTGCTCCTGTACGGTCTGTGTGTGTGTCTCAGTATCTGCTCCTGTACAGTCTGTGTGTGTGTCTCAGTGTCAGCTCCTGTACGGTCCCTGTGTCTGTGTCTCAGTGTCAGCTCCTGTACAGTCCATGTGTCTGTGTCTCAGTATCTGCTCCTGTACAGTCTGTGTGTGTGTCTCAGTGTCAACTCCTGTACAGTCTGTGTGTGTGTCTCAGTATCAGCTCCTGTACAGTCTGTGTGTGTGTCTCAGTGTCAGTTCCTGTACGCTCTGTGTGTTTGTGTCTCGGTGTCAGCTCCTGTATGGTCTGTGTGTGTGTCTCCGTGTCAGCTCCTGTACAGTCTGTGTGTGTGTGTGTGTCTCAGTGCCGGCTCCTGTACGGTCTGTGTGTGAGTGTCTCAGTGTCAGCTGCTGTACGGTCTGTGCGTGTGTGTCTCAGTGTCAGCTCCTGTACGGTCTGTGTGTGTGTGTCTCAGTGTCAGTTCCTGTACAGTCTGTGTGTGTGTCTCAGTGTCAGCTCCTGTACGGTCTGTGTGTGTGTCTCAGTGTCAGCTCCTGTACGGTCTGTGTGTGTGTCTCAGTGTCAGCTCCTGTACGGTCTGTGTGTGTGTCTCAGTGTCAGCTCCTGTACTGTCTGCGTGTGTGTGTCTCAGTGTCAGCTCCTGTACGGTCTGTGTGTGTGTCTCAGTGTCAGCTCCTGTACGGTCTGTGTGTGTGTGTCTCAGTGTCAACTCCTGTACGCTCTGTGTGAGTGTCTCAGTGTCAGTTCCTGTACGGTCTGTGTGTGTGTGTGTCTCAGTGTCAGCTCCTGTACGGGTCTGTGTGTGTGTCTCAGTGTCAGCTCCAGTACGGTCTGTGTGTGTGTGTGTGTGTGTCTCAGTGTCAGCTACTCTGCGGTCTGTGTGTGTGTGTGTCTCAGTGTCAGCTCCTGTCTGGTCTGTGTGTGTGTGTCTCAGTGTCAGCTCCTGTACGGTCTGTGTGTGTGTCTCAGTATCTGCTCCTGTACGGTCTGTGTGTGTGTCTCAGTATCTGCTCCTGTATGGTCTGTGTGTGTGTCTCAGTGTCAGCTCCTGTACGGTCTGTGTGTGTGTCTCAGTATCTGCTCCTGTACGGTCTGTGTGTGTGTCTCAGTATCTGCTCCTGTACGGTCTGTGTGTGTGTCTCAGTATCTGCTCCTGTACAGTCTGTGTGTGTGTCTCAGTGTCAGCTCCTGTACGGTCCCTGTGTCTGTGTCTCAGTGTCAGCTCCTGTACAGTCCATGTGTCTGTGTCTCAGTATCTGCTCCTGTACAGTCTGTGTGTGTGTCTCAGTGTCAACTCCTGTACAGTCTGTGTGTGTGTCTCAGTATCAGCTCCTGTACAGTCTGTGTGTGTGTCTCAGTGTCAGTTCCTGCACGCTCTGTGTGTTTGTGTCTCGGTGTCAGCTCCTGTATGGTCTGTGTGTGTGTCTCCGTGTCAGCTCCTGTACAGTCTGTGTGTGTGTGTGTGTCTCAGTGTCGGCTCCTGTACAGTCTGTGTGTGAGTGTCTCAGTGTCAGCTGCTGTACGGGCTGTGCGTGTGTGTCTCAGTGTCAGCTCCTGTACGGTCTGTGTGTGTGTGTCTCAGTGTCAGTTCCTGTACAGTCTGTGTGTGTGTCTCAGTGTCAGCTCCTGTACGGTCTGTGTGTGTGTGTCTCAGTGTTAGCTCCTGTACGGTCTGTGTGTGTGTCTCAGTGTCAGCTCCTGTACGGTCTGTGTGTGTGTCTCAGTATCAGCTCCTGTATGGTCTGTGTGTGTGTCTCAGTGTCAGCTCCTGTACGGTCTGTGTGTGTGTCTCAGTATCTGCTCCTGTACGGTCTGTGTGTGTGTCTCAGTATCTGCTCCTGTACGGTCTGTGTGTGTGTCTCAGTATCTGCTCCTGTACAGTCTGTGTGTGTGTCTCAGTGTCAGCTCCTGTACGGTCCCTGTGTCTGTGTCTCAGTGTCAGCTCCTGTACAGTCCATGTGTCTGTGTCTCAGTATCTGCTCCTGTACAGTCTGTGTGTGTGTCTCAGTGTCAACTCCTGTACAGTCTGTGTGTGTGTCTCAGTATCAGCTCCTGTACAGTCTGTGTGTGTGTCTCAGTGTCAGTTCCTGTACGCTCTGTGTGTTTGTGTCTCGGTGTCAGCTCCTGTATGGTCTGTGTGTGTGTCTCCGTGTCAGCTCCTGTACAGTCTGTGTGTGTGTGTGTGTCTCAGTGTCGGCTCCTGTACGGTCTGTGTGTGAGTGTCTCAGTGTCAGCTGCTGTACGGGCTGTGCGTGTGTGTCTCAGTGTCAGCTCCTGTACGGTCTGTGTGTGTGTGTCTCAGTGTCAGTTCCTGTACAGTCTGTGTGTGTGTCTCAGTGTCAGCTCCTGTACGGTCTGTGTGTGTGTGTCTCAGTGTTAGCTCCTGTACGGTCTGTGTGTGTGTCTCAGTGTCAGCTCCTGTACGGTCTGTGTGTGTGTCTCAGTGTCAGCTCCTGTACGGTCTGTGTGTGTGTCTCAGTGTCAGCTCCTGTACTGTCTGCGTGTGTGTGTCTCAGTGTCAGCTCCTGTACGGTCTGTGTGTGTGTCTCAGTGTCAGCTCCTGTACGGTCTGTGTGTGTGTGTCTCAGTGTCAACTCCTGTACAGTCCGTGTGTGTTTGTCTCAGTGTCAGCTCCTGTACGGTCTGTGTGTGTGTCTCAGTGTCAGCTGCTGTACGGTCTGTGTGTGATTGTCTCAGTGTCAGCTCCTGTACAGTCTGTGTGCGTGTGTGTCTCAGTGTCAGCTCCTGTACGGTCTGTGTGTGTGTGTCTCAGTGTCAGCTCCTGTACGGTCTATGTGTGTGTCTCAGTGTCAGCTGCTGTACGGTCTGTGTGTGAGTGTCTCAGCGTCAGCTCCTGTACGGTCTGTGCGTGTGTGTCTCAGTGTCAGCTCCTGTACAGTCTGTGTGTGTGTGTGTCTCAGTGTCAGCTCCTGTACAGTCTGTGTGTGTGTGTCTCAGTGTCAGCTCCTGTACGGTCTGTGTGTGAGTGTCTCAGTGTCAGCTCCTGTACAGTCTGTGTACGTGTGTGTCTCAGTGTCAGCTCCTGTACAGTCTGTGTGCGTGTGTGTCTCAGTGTCAGCTCCTGTACAGTCTGTGTGTGTGTGTGTCTCAGTGTCAGCTCCTGTACGGTCTGTGTGTGAGTGTCTCAGTGTCAGCTCCTGTACAGTCTGTGTGTGTGTGTGTGTCTCAGTGTCAGCTCCTGTACGGTCTATGTGTGTGTCTCAGTGTCAGCTGCTGTACGGTCTGTGTGTGAGTGTCTCAGTGTCAGCTCCTGTACGGTCTGTGCGTGTGTGTCTCAGTGTCAGCTCCTGTACAGTCTGTGTACGTGTGTGTCTCAGTGTCAGCTCCTGTACAGTCTGTGTGTGTGTGTGTGTCTCAGTGTCAACTCCTGTACAGTCTGTGCGTGTGTCTCAGTGTCAGCTCCTGTACGGTCTGTGCGTGTGTCTCAGTGTCAGATCCTGTACAGTCTGTGTGTGTGTGTGTCTCAGTGTCAACTCCTGTACAGTCTGTGCGTGTTTCTCAGTGTCAGCTCCTGTACGGTCTATGCGTGTGTCTCAGTGTCAACTCCTGTACGGTCTGTGTCTGTGTCTCAGTGTCAACTCCTGTACAGTCTGTGCGTGTTTCTCAGTGTCAGCTCCTGTGCGGTCTGTGGGTGTGTCTCAGTGTCAGCTCCTGTACAGTCTGTGCGTGTGTGTCTCAGTGTCAGCTCCTGTACAGTCTATGTGTGTGTGTGTCTCAGTGTCAACTCCTGTACAGTCTGTGCGTGTGTCTCATTGTCAGCTCCTGTACGGTCTGTGTGTGAGTGTCTCAGTGTCAGCTCCTGTACAGTCTGTGTGTGTGTGTGTCTCAGTGTCAGCTCCTGTACGGTCTATGTGTGTGTCTCAGTGTCAGCTGCTGTACGGTCTGTGTGTGAGTGTCTCAGTGTCAGCTCCTGTACGGTCTGTGCGTGTGTGTCTCAGTGTCAGCTCCTGTACAGGCTGTGTGCGTGTGTGTCTCAGTGTCAGCTCCTGTACAGTCTGTGTGTGTGTGTGTCTCAGTGTCAACTCCTGTACAGTCTGTGCGTGTGTCTCAGTGTCAGCTCCTGTACGGTCTGTGCGTGTGTCTCAGTGTCAGCTCCTGTGCAGTCTGTGTGTGTGTGTCTCAGTGTCAGCCCCTGTACGGTCTGTGTGTGTGTCTCAGTGTCAGCTCCTGTACGGTCTGTGTGTGTGTCTCAGTGCCAGCTCCTGTGCAGTCTGTGTGTGTGTGTCTCAGTGTCAACTCCTGTACAGTCTGTGCGTATGTCTCAGTGTCAGCTCCTGTACGGTCTGCGTGTGTGTCTCAGTGTCAACTCCTGTACAGTCTGTGCGTGTTTCTCAGTGTCAGCTCCTGTGCGGTCTGTGTGTGTGTCTCAATGTCAGCTCCTGTACGGTCTGTGTGTGTGTGTCTCAGTGTTAGCTCCTGTACGGTCTGTGTGTGTGTCTCAGTGTCAGCTCCTGTACGGTCTGTGTGTGTGTCTCAGTGTCAGCTCCTGTACGGTCTGTGTGTGTGTCTCAGTGTCAGCTCCTGTACTGTCTGCGTGTGTGTGTCTCAGTGTCAGCTCCTGTACGGTCTGTGTGTGTGTCTCAGTGTCAGCTCCTGTACGGTCTGTGTGTGTGTGTCTCAGTGTCAACTCCTGTACAGTCCGTGTGTGTTTGTCTCAGTGTCAGCTCCTGTACGGTCTGTGTGTGTGTCTCAGTGTCAGCTGCTGTACGGTCTGTGTGTGATTGTCTCAGTGTCAGCTCCTGTACAGTCTGTGTGTGTGTGTGTCTCAGTGTCAGCTCCTGTACGGTCTATGTGTGTGTCTCAGTGTCAGCTGCTGTACGGTCTGTGTGTGAGTGTCTCAGTCTCAGCTCCTGTACGGTCTGTGTGTGTGTGTCTCAGTGTCAACTCCTGTACAGTCCGTGTGTGTTTGTCTCAGTGTCAGCTCCTGTACGGTCTGTGTGTGTGTCTCAGTGTCAGCTGCTGTACGGTCTGTGTGTGATTGTCTCAGTGTCAGCTCCTGTACAGTCTGTGTGTGTGTGTGTCTCAGTGTCAGCTCCTGTACGGTCTATGTGTGTGTCTCAGTGTCAGCTGCTGTACGGTCTGTGTGTGAGTGTCTCAGCGTCAGCTCCTGTACGGTCTGTGCGTGTGTGTCTCAGTGTCAGCTCCTGTACACTCTGTGTGCGTGTGTGTCTCAGTGTCAGCTCCTGTACAGTCTGTGTGTGTGTGTGTCTCAGTGTCAGCTCCTGTACGGTCTGTGTGTGAGTGTCTCAGTGTCAGCTCCTGTACAGTCTGTGTGTGTGTGTGTGTCTCAGTGTCAGCTCCTGTACGGTCTATGTGTGTGTCTCAGTGTCAGCTGCTGTACGGTCTGTGTGTGAGTGTCTCAGTGTCAGCTCCTGTACGGTCTGTGCGTGTGTGTCTCAGTGTCAGCTCCTGTACAGTCTGTGTACGTGTGTGTCTCAGTGTCAGCTCCTGTACAGTCTGTGTGTGTGTGTGTCTCAGTGTCAACTCCTGTACAGTCTGTGCGTGTGTCTCAGTATCAGCTCCTGTACGGTCTGTGCGTGTGTCTCAGTGTCAGCTCCTGTACAGTCTGTGTGTGTGTGTGTCTCAGTGTCAACTCCTGTACAGTCTGTGCGTGTTTCTCAGTGTCAGCTCCTGTACGGTCTGTGCGTGTGTCTCAGTGTCAACTCCTGTACGGTCTGTGTGTGTGTCTCAGTGTCAACTCCTGTACAGTCTGTGCGTGTTTCTCAGTGTCAGCTCCTGTGCGGTCTGTGTGTGTGTCTCAGTGTCAGCTCCTGTACGGTCTGTGTGTGTGTCTCAGTGTCAGCTCCTGTACAGTCTGTGCGTGTTTCTCAGTGTCAGCTCCTGTACGGTCTGTGTGTGTGTCTCAGTGTCAGCTCCTGTACGGTCTGTGTGTGTGTCTCAGTGTCAGCTCCTGTACAGTCTGTGTGTGTGTGTCTCAGTGTCAACTCCTGTACAGTCTGTGCGTGTGTGTCTCAGTGTCAGCTCCTGTACAGTCTATGTGTGTCTGTGTCTCAGTGTCAACTCCTGTACAGTCTGTGCGTGTGTCTCAGTGTCAACTCCTGTACAGTCTGTGCGTGTGTCTCAGTGTCAGCTCCTGTACGGTCTGTGTGTGAGTGTCTCAGTGTCAGCTCCTGTACGGTCTGTGCGTGTGTGTCTCAGTGTCAGCTCCTGTACAGTCTGTGTGCGTGTGTGTCTCAGTCTCAGCTCCTGTACAGTCTGTGTGTGTGTGTGTCTCAGTGTCAACTCCTGTACAGTCTGTGCGTGTGTCTCAGTGTCAGCTCCTGTACGGTCTGTGCGTATGTCTCAGTGTCAGCTCCTGTACAGTCTGTGTGTGTGTGTCTCAGTGTCAGCCCCTGTACGGTCTGTGTGTGTGTCTCAGTGTCAACTCCTGTACAGTCTGTGCGTATGTCTCAGTGTCAGCTCCTGTACGGTCTGCGTGCGTGTCTCAGTGTCAACTCCTGTACAGTCTGTGCGTGTTTCTCAGTGTCAGCTCCTGTACGGTCTGTGTGTGTGTCTCAGTGTCAGCTCCTGTAGAGTCTGTGTGTGTGTGTGTATCAGTGTCAACTCCTGTACAGTCTGTGCGTGTGTGTCTCAGTGTCAGCTCCTGTACAGTCTATGTGTGTGTGTGTCTCAGTGTCAACTCCTGTACAGTCTGTGCGTGTGTCTCAGTGTCAGCTCCTGTACGGTCTGTGTGTGAGTGTCTCAGTGTCATCTCCTGTACGGTCTGTGTGTGTGTGTCTCAGTGTCAACTCCTGTACAGTCCGTGTGTGTGTGTCTCAGTGTCAGCTCCTGTATGGTCGGTGTGTGTGTCTCAGTGTCAGCTCCTGTACGGTCTGTGTGTGTGTGTGTCTCAGTGTCAACTCCTGTACAGTCCGTGTGTGTGTGTCTCAGTGTCAGCTCCTGTACGGTCTGTGTGTGTATCTGTGTCAGCTCCTGTACGGTCTGTGTGTGTGTGTCTCAGTATCAGCTCCTGTACGGTCTGTGTGTGTGTCTCAGTGTCAGCTCCTGTACAGTCCGTGTGTGTGTCTCAGTGTCAGCTCCTGTACATGTACAGTGTATTCTCTCTCTGTCTCTCTCCTCCCCCATCTCTCTCTATCTCTCTCTCTGTCTCTCTGTCTGTCTTTTTTTCGACCTCTCTGTCTCTTTCCCTCTCACTCTATCTTTCTCTCTATCTCTCTGTTTGATGGTCTACGTCTCTTTCTGTCTTTCTCTGTCTCTTTATCTCTCTGTTTCTCTCTCCACCTCACTCTCTCTCTCTCTGTCTCGCTCTCTCTACTCCATCTTCCTCTCTTTCTCCAGTTTCCCTCTCTCCCCCAGGGTCTCTCTCCCCTTCTTTGACTCTCAGTATCGCTCTCTCTATCTCTTTCTCCCCAGTTCAATGAAGAGTGCAGGAGGGCATGCCAGGAGCAGCACCAGGCATACCTCAAAGTGAGGTGTCAACCTGGTGAAGCTACAACCCAGGACTATCTGCATGTCAAACTGCGTAAGCAGCATGCAATAGAAAGAGCTAAGCGATCCCATAACCAACGGATCAGATCTAAGCTCTGCAGTCCTGCCACATCCAGCCGTGAATGGTGGTGGACAATGAAACAACTAACTGGAGGAGGTGGCTCCACAAATATCCCCATCCTCAGTGATGGGGGAGCCCAGCACATCAGTGCAAAAGATAAGGCTGAAGCATTTGCAACAATCTTCAGCCAGAAGTGCCGAGTTGATGATCCATCTCGGCCTCCTCCTGAAGTCCCCAGCATTACAGATCCCTATCTTCAACCAATTCGATTCACTCCGCATGATATCAAGAAACGACTGAAGGCACTGGATACTGCAAAGGCAATGGGCCCTGACAACATTCCGGCAATAGTACTGAAGACCTGTGCTCCAGAACTTGCCGTGCCCCTAGCCAAGCTGTTCCAGTACAGCTACAACACTGGCATCTACCCTTTTTTTTGATTCATTCATGGGATGTGGGTGTTGCTGGCCAGGCCAGCATATATTGCCCATCCCTAATTGCCCTTGAGAAGGTGGTGGTGAGCTGCCTTCTTGAACCGCTGCAGTCCATGTGGGGTAGGTATACCCACAGTGCTGTTAGGAAGGGAGTTCCAGGATTTTGACCCAGTGACAGTGAAGGAACATTGATATAGTTCCAAATCAGGATGGTGTGTGGCTTGGAGGGGAACTTGCAGGTGGTGGTGTTCCCATGCATCTGCTGCCCTTGTCCTTCTAGGTGGTTTGGAAGGTGCTGTCTGAGGAGCCTTGGTGCATTGCTGCAGTGCATCTTGTAGATGGTACACACTGCTGCCACTGTGCGTCGGTGGTGGAGGGAGTGAATGTTAGTAGATGGGGTGCCAATCAAGCGGGCTGCTTTGTCCTGGATGGTGTCGAGATTCTTGAGTGTTGTTGGAGCTGCACCCATCCAGGCAAGTGGAGAGTATTCCATCACACTCCTGACTTGTGTCTTGTAGATGGTGGACAGGCTCTGGGGAGACGGGAGGTGTGTTACTCACCGCAGGATTCCTAGCCTCTGACCTGCTCTTGTAGCCATGGTATTTATATGGCTACTCCAGTTCAATTTCTGGTCAATGGTAGCCCCTAGGATGTTGATAGTGGGGGATTCAGTGATGGTAATGCCGTTGAATGTCAAGGGAAGATGGTTAGATTCTCTCTTGTTGGAGATGGTCATTGCCTGGCACTTGTGTGGCGCGAATGTTACTTGCCACTTATCAGCCCAAGCCTGGATATTGTCCAGGTCTTGCTGCATTTCTACACGGACTGCTTCAGTATCTGAGGAGTCACGAATGGTGCTGAACATTGTGCAATCATCAGCGAACATCCCCACTTCTGACCTTATGATTGAAGGAAGGTCATTGATGAAGCAGCTGAAGATGGTTGGGCCCAGGACACTACCCTGAGGAACTCCAGCAGTGATGTCCTGGAGCTCAGATGATTGACCTCCAACAACCACAGCCATCTTCCTTTGCACAAGGTATGACTCCAGCCAGCGGAGGGTTTTCCCCCTGATTCCCATTGACCTCAGTTTTGCTAGGGCTCCTTGATGCCATACTCGATTAAATGCTGCCTTGATGTCAAGGGCAGTCACTCTCACCTCACCTCTTGAGTTCAGCTCTTTTGTCCATGTTTGAACCAAGGCTGTAATGAGGTCAGGAGCTGAGTGGCCCTGGCGGAACCCAAACTGAGCGTCACTGAGCAGGTTATTGCTAAGCAAGTGCTGCTTGATGGCACTGTTTAGTTTAGTTTAGTTTAGTTTTAGTTTAGTTTAGAGATACAGCACTGAAACAGGCCCTTCGGCCCACCGAGTCTGTGCCGACCATCAACCACCCATTTATACTAATCCTACACTAATCCCATATTCCTACCACATCCCCACCTATCCCTATATTTCCCTACCACCTACCTATACTAGTGACAATTTATAATGGCCAATTTACCTATCAACCTGCAAGTCTTTTGGCTGTGGGAGGAAACCGGAGCACCCCGAGAAAACCCACGCAGACACAGGGAGAACTTGCAAACTCCACACGGGCAGTACCCAGAATTGAACCCGGGTCGCTGGAGCTGTGAGGCTGCGGTGCTAACCACTGCGCCACTGTGCCGCCCTAGTTGATGACACCTTCCATCACTTTTCTGATGATTGAGAGTAGACTGATGGGGCGGTAGTTGGCCGGGTTGGACTTGTCCTGCTTTTTGTGCACAGAACATACCTGGAAATTTTCCACATTGCAGG
Organism: Heterodontus francisci; assembly: GCF_036365525.1. Classification (NCBI taxonomy): domain Eukaryota; kingdom Metazoa; phylum Chordata; class Chondrichthyes; order Heterodontiformes; family Heterodontidae; genus Heterodontus; species Heterodontus francisci. Next base: position 47,326 of record NW_027141238.1, read on the forward strand.
GTAGATGCCAGTGTTGTAGCTGTACTGGAACAGCTTGGCTAGGGGTGCAGCAAGTTCTGGAGCACAGGTCTTCAGTACTATTGCCGGAATATTGTCAGGGCCCATAGCTTTTGCAGTATCCAGTGCCTTCAGTCATTTCTTGATATCACGCGGAGTGAATGGAATTGGCTGAAGTCTGGCACCTGTAATGCTGGGGACTTCAGGAGGAGGCCGAGATGGATCATCAACTCGGCACTTCTGGCTGAAGATTGTTGCAAATGCTTCAGCCTTATCTTTCGCACTGATGTGCTGGGTTCCCCCATCATTGAGGATGGGGATATTTGTGGAGCCACCTCCTCCAGTTAGTTATTTAATTGTCCACCACCATTCACGGCTGGATGTGGCAGGACTGCAGAGCTTAGATCTGATCCGTTGGTTATGGGATCGCTTAGCTCTGTCTATCGCATGCTGCCTACGCAGTTTGGCATGCAAGTAGTCCTGTGTTGTAGCTTCACCAGGTTGACACCTCACTTTGAGGTATGCCTGGTGCTGCTCCTGGCATGCCCTCCTGCACTCTTCATTGAACCAAGGTTGGTCTCCTGGCTTGATGGTAATGGTAGAGTGGGGGATATGCCGGGCCATGAGGTTACAGATTGTGTTTGAGTACAATTCTGCTGCTGCTGATGGCCCACAGCGCCTCATAGATGCCCAGTTTTGCATTGCTAGATCTGTTTGAAATCTATCCCATTTAGCACAGTGATAGTGCCACACAACACAATGGAGGGTATCCTCAATGTGAACGCGGGACTTCATCTCCACAAGAACTGTGCGGTGGTCACTCCTACCAATACTGTCATGGACAGAAGCATCTGCAGCAGGCAGATTGGTGAGGACGAGGTCAAGTATGTTTTTCCCTCGTGTTGGTTCCCCCACCACCTGCCGCAGACCCAGTCCAGCAGCTATGTCCATTAGGACTCGGCCAGCTCGGTCTGTAGTGGTGCTACCGAGCCACTCTTGGTGATGGACATTGAAGTCCCCCACCCAGATTACATTCTGTGCCCTTGCCACCCTCAGTGCTTCCTCCAAGTGGTGTTCAACATGGAGGAGTGCTGACTCATCAGCTGAGGGAGGGCGGTAGGTGGTAATCAGCAGGAGGTTCCCTTGTCCATGTTTGACCTGATGCCCTGAGACTTCATGGGGTCTGGAGTCGATGTTGAGGACTCCCAGGGCAACTCCCTCCCTACTGTATACCACTGTGCCACCACCTCTGGTGGGTCTGTCCTGCCTGTTGGACAGGTCATACCCGGGATGGTGATGGCAGTGTCTGGGACATTGTCTGTTAGGTATGATTCCGTGAGTATGACTATGTCAGGCTGTTGCTTGACTAGTCTGTGGGACAGCTCTCCCAACTTTGGCACAAGCCCCCAGATGTTAGTAAGGAAGACTTTACAGGGTCGACAGGGCTGGGTTTGCCGTTGTCGTTTCCGGTGCCTAGGTCGATGCCGGGTGGTCCGTCCGGTTTCATTCCTTTTTATTGACTTTGTAGCGGTTAGATACAACTGAGTGTCTTGCTAGGCCATTTCAGAGGGCATGTAAGAGTCAACCACATTGCTGTGGGTCTGGAGTCACATGTAGGCCAGACCAGGTAAGGACAGCAGATTTCCTTCCCTAAAGGACATTAGTGAACCAGATGGGTTTTAACAACAATCAACAATAGTTTCATGGCCATCATTAGACTAGCTTTTAATTCCAGATTTATTAATTAAATTCAAATTCTACCTTCTGCTGTGGTGGGATTCGAAACCATGTCCCCAGAGCAATACCCGGGTCTCTAGGTTACTAGTCCAGTGTCAATACCACTAGGCCACCGCCTACTCTGCAATGTGGAAAATTGCCCGGCTATGTCCTGCACACAAAAAGCAGGACAAGACCAACCCATCCAATTACCGCCCCATCAGCCTACTCTCAGTCATCAGTAAAGTGATGGAAGGTGTCATCAACAGTGCCATCAAGCAGCACTTGCTTAGCAATAACCTGCTCAGTGATGCTCAGTTTGGTTTCCGCCAGGGCCACTCAGCTCCTGACCTCATTACAGCCTTGGTTCAAACGTGGACAAAAGAGCTGAACTCCAGAGGTGAGGTGAGAGTGACTGCCCTTGACATCAAGGCAGCATTTGACAGAGTATGGCATCAAGGAGCCCTAGCAAAACTGGAGTCAATGGGTATCAGGGGGAAAACACTCCACTGGTTGGAGTTGTACCTAGCGCAGATGAAGATGGTTGTGGTTGCTGGAGGTCAATCATCTGAGCTCCAGGACATCACTGCAGGAGTTCCTCAGGGTAGTGTCCTAGGCCCAACCATCTTCAGCTGCTTCATCAATGACCTTCCTTCAATCATAAGGTCAGAAGTGGGGATGTTCGCTGATGATTGCACAATGTTCAGCACCATTCGTGACTCCTCAGATACTGAAGCAGTCCGTGTAGAAATGCAGCAAGACCTGGGAATGAGTTACAGGCTGGAATCTAATCGAGGGGTTCGGGGGGTTAATATATAGAATAACAGATACCCGGGAGTAAGTTCCAGACTGGAATCTAATCAGGGGATCGGGTGGTTTATATATAGAATAACAGATACCCAGGAGTGAGTTACAGACTGGAATCTAATCGAGACGTTTGGGTGGTTTATATATAGAATAACAGATACCCAGGAGTGAGTTACAGACTGGAATCTAATCGAGAGGTTCGGGGGTTTATATATAGAATAACAGATACCCGGGAGTGAGTTACAGACTGGAATCTAATCGAGGGGTTCGGGGGGTTTATATATAGAATAACAGATACCCAGGAGTGAGTTACAGACTGGAATCTAATGGAGGGGTTCGGGGGTTTATATATAGAATAACAGATACCCGGGAGTGAGATACAGACTGGAATCTAATGGAGGGGTTCGGGGGGTTTATATATAGAATAACAGATACCCGGGAGTGAGATACAGACTGGAATCTAATGGAGGGGTTCGGGGGGTTTATATATAGAATAACAGATACCCGGGAGAGAGTTACTGACTGGAATCTAATCGAGGGGTTCGGGTGGTTTATATATAGAATAACAGATACCCGGGAGTGAGTTACAGACTGGAATCTAATCGAGGGGTTCGGGTGGTTTATATATAGAATAACAGATACCCGGGAGTGAGTTACAGACTGGAATCTAATCGAGGGGTTCGGGGGCTTTAGATATAGAATAACAGATACCCGGGAGTGAGTTACAGACTGGAATCTAATCGAGGGGTTCGGGGGTTTTATATTTAGAATAACAGATACCCGGGAGTGAGTTACAGACTGGAATCTAATCGAGGGGTTCGGGAGGTTTATATATAGAATAACAGATAACCGGGAGTGAGTTACAGACTGGATTCTAATCGAGGGGTTCGGGGGGTTTATATATAGAGTAACAGATACCCGGGAGTGAGTTACAGTCTGGAATCTAATCGAGAGGTTCGGGGGTTTATATATAGAATAACAGATACCCGGGAGTGAGTTACAGACTGGAATCTAATCGAGGGGTTCGGGGGGTTTATATATAGAATAACAGATACCCGGGAGTGAGTTACAGACTGGAATCTAATCGAGGGGTTCGGGGGTTTATATATAGAATAACAGATACCCGGGAGTGAGTTACAGACTGGAATCTAATCGAGGGGTTCGGGGGGTTTATATATAGAATAACAGATACCCGGGAGTGAATTACAGACTGGAATCTAATCTAGGGGTTCGGGGTGTTTATATATAGAGTAACAGATACCCGGGAGTGAGTTACAGACTGGAATCTAATCGAGAGGTTCGGGGGGTTTATATATAGAATAACAGATACCCGGGAGTGAGTTACAGACTGGAATCTAATCGAGAGGTTCGGGGGTTTTATATATAGAATAACAGATACCGGGAGTGAGTTACAGACTGGAATCTAATCGATGGGTTTTGGGGGGGCTTATATATAGAATAACAGATAACCTGGGAGTGTGTTACAGACTGGAATCTAATCGAGGGGTTTTGTGGGGGGTTATATATAGAATAACAGATACCCGGGAGTGAGTTACAGACTGGAATCTAATCGAGGGGTTTTGGGGGGGTTTATATATAGAATAACAGATAACCTGGGAGTGTGTTGCAGACTGGAATCTAATCGAGGGGTTTTGGGGGGGATTATATATAGAATAACAGACACCCGGGAGTGAGTTACAGACTGGAATCCAATCGAGGGGTTTTGGGGGGTTTATATATAGAATAACAGATAACCTGGGAGTGTGTTACAGACTGCAATCTAATCGAGGGGTTCGGGGGTTTTATATTTAGAATAACAGATACCCGGGAGTGAGTTACAGACTGGAATCTAATCGAGAGGTTCGGGGGGTTTATATATAGAATAACAGATACCCGGGAGTAAGTTCCAGACTGGAATCTAATCAGGGGATCGGGTGGTTTATATATAGAATAACAGAAACCCGAGCGTGAGTTACAGACTGGAATCGAATTGAGCGGTTCGGGGGGTTTATATATAGAATAACATATACCCGGGAGTAAGTTCCAGACTGGAATCTAATCGAGGTGTTCGGGGGGTTTATATATAGAATAACAGATACCCAGGAGCGAGTTACAGACTGGAATCTAATGGAGGGGTTCGGGGGGTTTATATATAGAATAACAGATACCCGGGAGTGAGTTACAGACTGGAATCTAATCGAGGGGTTCGGGGGGTTTATATATAGAATAACAGATACCCGGGAGAGAGTTACTGACTGGAATCTAATCGAGGGGTTCGGGTGGTTTATATATAGAATAACAGATACCCGGGAGTGAGTTACAGACTGGAATCTAATCGAGGGGTTCGGGTGGTTTATATATAGAATAACAGATACCCGGGAGTGAGTTACAGACTGGAATCTAATCGAGGGGTTCGGGGGGTTTAGATATAGAATAACAGATACCCGGGAGTGAGTTACAGACTGGAATCTAATCGAGGGGTTCAGGGGTTTTATATTTAGAATAACAGATACCCGGGAGTGAGTTACAGACTGGAATCTAATCGAGGGGTTCGGGAGGTTTATATATAGAATAACAGATACCCGGGAGTGAGTTACAGACTGGATTCTAATCGAGGGGTTCGGGGGGTTTATATATAGAGTAACAGATACCCGGGAGTGAGTTACAGTCTGGAATCTAATCGAGAGGTTCGGGGGTTTATATATAGAATAACAGATACCCGGGAGTGAGTTACAGACTGGAATCTAATCGAGGGGTTCGGGGGGTTTATATATAGAATAACAGATACCCGGGAGTGAGTTACAGACTGGAATCTAATCGAGGGGTTCGGGGGTTTATATATAGAATAACAGATACCCGGGAGTGAGTTACAGACTGGAATCTAATCGAGGGGTTCGGGGGGTTTATACATAGAATAACAGATACCCGGGAGTGAATTACAGACTGGAATCTAATCTAGGGGTTCGGGGTGTTTATATATAGAGTAACAGATACCCGGGAGTGAGTTACAGACTGGAATCTAATCGAGAGGTTCGGGGGGTTTATATATAGAATAACAGATACCCGGGAGTGAGTTACAGACTGGAATCTAATCGAGAGGTTCGGGGGTTTTATATATAGAATAACAGATACCGGGAGTGAGTTACAGACTGGAATCTAATCGATGGGTTTTGCGGGGGCTTATATATAGAATAACAGATAACCTGGGAGTGTGTTACAGACTGGAATCTAATCGAGGGGTTTTGGGGGGGATTATATATAGAATAACAGACACCCGGGAGTGAGTTACAGACTGGAATCCAATCGAGGGGTTTTGGGGGGTTTATATATAGAATAACAGATAACCTGGGAGTGTGTTACAGACTGGAATCTAATCGAGGGGTTCGGGGGTTTTATATTTAGAATAACAGATACCCGGGAGTGAGTTACAGACTGGAATCTAATCGAGGGGTTCGGGAGGTTTATATATAGAATAACAGATACCCGAAGGTGAGTTACAGACTGGATTCTAATCGAGGGGTTCGGGGGGTTTATATATAGAGTAACAGATACCCGGGAGTGAGTTACAGTCTGGAATCTAATCGAGAGGTTCGGGGGTTTATATATAGAATAACAGATACCCGGGAGTGAGTTACAGACTGGAATCTAATCGAGGGGTTCGGGGGGTTTATATATAGAATAACAGATACCCGGGAGTGAGTTACAGACTGGAATCTAATCAAGGGGTTCGGGGGTTTATATATAGAATAACAGATACCCGGGAGTGAGTTATAGACTGGAATCTAATCGAGGGGTTCGGGGGGTTTATATATAGAATAACAGATACCCGGGAGTGAATTACAGACTGGAATCTAATCTAGGGGTTCGGGGTGTTTAGATATAGAGTAACAGATACCCAGGAGTGAGTTACAGACTGGAATCTAATCGATGGGTTTTGGGGGGGCTTATATATAGAATAACAGATAACCTGGGAGTGTGTTTCAGACTGGAATCTAATCGAGGGGTTTTGGGGGGGGTTATATATAGAATAACAGATACCCGGGAGTGAGTTACAGACTGGAATCTAATCGAGGGGTTTTGGGGGGGTTTATATATAGAATAACAGATAACCTGGGAGTGTGTTGCAGACTGGAATCTAATCGAGGGGTTTTGGGGGGGATTATATATAGAATAACAGACACCCGGGAGTGAGTTACAGACTGGAATCCAATCGAGGGGTTTTGGGGGGTTTATATATAGAATAACAGATAACCTGGGAGTGTGTTACAGACTGGAATCTAATCGAGGGGTTTTGGGGGGGATTATATATAGAATAACAGATACCCGGGAGTGAGTTACAGACTGGAATCTAATCGAGGGGTTCGGGGGTTTATATATAGAATAACAGATACCCGGGAGTGAGTTACAGACTGGAATCTAATCGAGGGATTCGGGGGGATTATATATAGAATAACAGATACCCAGGAGTGAGTTACAGAGTGGAATGTAATCGAGGGGCTCGGGGGTGTTTCTATATAGAATAACAGATACCCAGGAGTGAGTTACAGACTGGAATCTAATCGAGGGGTTCAGGTGTTTTATATATAGAATAACAGATACCCAGGAGTGAGTTACAGACTGGAATCTAATCGAGGGGTTCAGGTGTTTTATATATAGAATAACAGATACCCGGGAGTGAGTTACAGACTGGAATCTAATCGAGGGGCTCGGGGGTGTTTATATATAGAATAACAGATACCCAGGAGTGAGTTACAGACTGGAATCTAATCGAGGGGTTCAGGTGTTTTATATATAGAATAACAGATACCCGGGAGTGAGTTACAGACTGGAATCTAATCGAGGGGCTCGGGGGTGTTTATATATAGAATAACAGATACCCGGGAGTGAGTTACAGACTGGAATCTAATCGAGGGGTTCGGGTGATTTATATATAGAATAACAGATACCCGGAAGTGAGTTACAGACTGGAATCTAATCGAGGGGTTCGGGGGCTTTATATATAGAATAACAGATACCCGGGAGTGAGTTACAGACTGGAATCTAATCGAGGGGTTCGGGTGATTTATATATAGAATAACAGATACCCAGGAGTGAGTTACAGACTGGAATCTAATCGAGGGGTTCGGGTGATTTATATATAGAATAACAGATACCCGGAAGTGAGTTACAGACTGGAATCTAATCGAGGGGTTCGGGGGCTTTATATATAGAATAACAGATACCCGGGAGTGAGTTACAGACTGGAATCTAATCGAGGGGTTCGGGTGATTTATATATAGAATAACAGATACCCGGGAGTGAGTTACAGACTGGAATCTAATCGAGGGGTTCGGGTGATTTATATATAGAATAACAGATACCCGGAAGTGAGTTACAGACTGGAATCTAATCGAGGGGTTCGGGGGCTTTATATATAGAATAACAGATACCCGGGAGTGAGTTACAGACTGGAATCTAATCGAGGGGTTCGGGTGATTTATATATAGAATAACAGATACCCGGGAGTGAGTTACAGTCTGGAATCTAATCGAGGGGTTCGGGGGGTTTATATATAGAATAACAGATACCCGGGAGTGAGTTACAGACTGGAATCTAATCGAGGGGTTCGGGTGATTTATATATAGAATAACAGATACCCGGGAGTGAGTTACAGACTGGAATCTAATCGAGGGGTTCAGGTGGTTTATATACAGAATAACAGATACCCAGGAGTGAGTTACAGACTGGAATCTAATCGAGGGGTTCGGGTGGTTTATATATAGAATTACAGATGCCCGGGAGTGGGTTACAGACTGGAATCTAATCGAGGGGTTCAGGTGGTTTATATACAGAACAACAGATACCCAGGAGTGAGTTACAGACTGGAATCTAATCGAGGGGTTCGGGTGGTTTATATATAGAATTACAGATACCCAGGAGTGAGTTACAGACTGGAATCTATTCCAGGGGTTCGGGTGGTTTATATATAGAATAACAGATACCCGGGAGTGAGTTACAGACTGGAATCTAATCGAGGGGTTCGGGTGGTTTATATATAGAATTACAGATACCCGGGAGTGGGTTACAGACTGGAATCTAATCGAGGAGTTCGGGGTGTTTATATATAGAATAACAGATACCCGGGAGTGAGTTACAGACTGGAATCTAATCGAGGGGCTCGGGGGTGTTTATATATAGAATAACAGATACCCGGGAGTGAGTTACAGACTGGAATCTAATCGAGTGGTTCGGGGAGTTTATATATAGAATAACAGATACCCAGGAGTGAGTTACAGACTGGAATCTAATCGAGTGGTTCGGGGGGTTTATATATAGAATAACAGATACCCAGGAGTGAATTACAGACTGGAATCTAATCGAGGGGTTCAGATGGTTTATATATAGAATAACAGATACCCGGGAGTGAGTTACTGACTGGAATCTAATCGAGGGGTTCGGGTGGTTTATATATAGAATAACAGATACCCGGGAGTGAGTTACTGACTGGAATCTAATCGAGGGGTTCGGGTGGTTTATATATAGAATAACAGATACCCAGGAGTGAGTTACAGACTGGAATCTAATCGAGGGGTTCGGGTGGTTTATATATAGAATAACAGATACCCAGGAGTGAGTTCCAGACTGGAATCTAATCGAGGGGTTCGGGTGGTTTATATATAGAATAACAGATACCCAGGAGTGAGTTACAGACTGGAATCTAATCGAGGTGTTCGGGGGTGTTTATATATAGAATAACAGATACCCAGGAGTGAGTTACAGACTGGAATCTAATCGAGGGGTTCGGGTGGTTTATATATAGAATAACAGATACCCAGGAGTGAGTTCCAGACTGGAATCTAATCGAGGGGTTCGGGTGGTTTATATATAGAATAACAGATACCCGGGAGTGAGTTACAGACTGGAATCTAATCGAGTGGTTCAGGGGGTTTATATATAGAATAACATATACCCGTGAGTGAGTTACAGACTGGAATCTAATCGAGGGGTTCGGGTGGTTTATATATAGAATAACAGATACCCGGGAGTGAGTTACAGACTGGAATCTAATCGAGGGGTTCGGGGGTTTTATATTTAGAATAACAGATACCCGGGAGTGAGTTACAGACTGGAATCTAATCGAGGGGTTCGGGAGGTTTATATATAGAATAACAGATACCCGGGAGTGAGTTACAGACTGGATTCTAATCGAGGGGTTCGGGGTATTTATATATAGAGTAACAGATACCCGGGAGTGAGTTACAGTCTGGAATCTAATCGAGAGGTTCGGGGGTTTATATATAGAATAACAGATACCCGGGAGTGAGTTGCAGACTGGAATCTAATCGAGGGGTTCGGGGGGTTTATGTATAGAATAACAGATACCCGGGAGTGAGTTACAGACTGGAATCTAATCGAGGGGTTCGGGGGTTTATATATAGAATAACAGATACCCGGGAGAGAGTTACAGACTGGAATCTAATCGAGGGGTTCGGGGGGTTTATATATAGAATAACAGATACCCGGGAGTGAATTACAGACTGGAATCTAATCTAGGGGTTCGGGGTGTTTATATATAGAGTAACAGATACCCGGGAGTGAGTTACAGACTGGAATCTAATCGAGAGGTTCGGGGGGTTTATATATAGAATAACAGATACCCGGGAGTGAGTTACAGACTGGAATCTAATCGAGAGGTTCGGGGGTTTTATATATAGAATAACAGATACCGGGAGTGAGTTACAGACTGGAATCTAATCGATGGGTTTTGGGGGGGCTTATATATAGAATAACAGATAACCTGGGAGTGTGTTACAGACTGGAATCTAATCGAGGGGTTTTGGGGGGGGTTATATATAGAATAACAGATACCCAGGAGTGAGTTACAGACTGGAATCTAATCGAGGGGTTTTGGGGGGGTTTATATATAGAATAACAGATAACCTGGGAGTGTGTTGCAGACTGGAATCTAATCGAGGGGTTTTGGGGGGGATTATATATAGAATAACAGACACCCGGGAGTGAGTTACAGACTGGAATCCAATCGAGGGGTTTTGGGGGGTTTATATATAGAATAACAGATAACCTGGGAGTGTGTTACAGACTGGAATCTAATCGAGGGGTTCGGGGGTTTTATATTTAGAATAACAGATACCCGGGAGTGAGTTACAGACTGGAATCTAATCGAGGGGTTCGGGAGGTTTATATATAGAATAACAGATACCCGGGAGTGAGTTACAGACTGGATTCTAATCGAGGGGTTCGGGGGGTTTATATATAGAGTAACAGATACCCGGGAGTGAGTTACAGTCTGGAATCTAATCGAGAGGTTCGGGGGTTTATATATAGAATAACAGATACCCGGGAGTGAGTTACAGACTGGAATCTAATCGAGGGGTTCGGGGGGTTTATATATAGAATAACAGATACCCGGGAGTGAGTTACAGACTGGAATCTAATCGAGGGGTTCGGGGGTTTATATATAGAATAACAGATACCCGGGAGTGAGTTACAGACTGGAATCTAATCGAGGGGTTCGGGGGGTTTATATATAGAATAACAGATACCCGGGAGTGAATTACAGACTGGAATCTAATCTAGGGGTTCGGGGTGTTTAGATATAGAGTAACAGATACCCGGGAGTGAGTTACAGACTGGAATCTAATCGAGAGGTTCGGGGCGTTTATATATAGAATAACAGATACCCGGGAGTGAGTTACAGACTGGAATCTAATCGAGAGGTTCGGGGGTTTTATATATAGAATAACAGATACCGGGAGTGAGTTACAGACTGGAATCTAATCGATGGGTTTTGAGGGGGCTTATATATAGAATAACAGATAACCTGGGAGTGTGTTACAGACTGGAATCTAATCGAGGGGTTTTGGGGGGGGTTATATATAGAATAACAGATACCCGGGAGTGAGTTACAGACTGGAATCTAATCGAGGGGTTTTGGGGGGGTTTATATATAGAATAACAGATAACCTGGGAGTGTGTTGCAGACTGGAATCTAATCGAGGGGTTTTGGGGGGGATTATATATAGAATAACAGACACCCGGGAGTGAGTTACAGACTGGAATCTAATCGAGGGGTTTTGGGGGGGTTTATATATAGAATAACAGATAACCTGGGAGTGTGTTGCAGACTGGAATCTAATCGAGGGGTTTTGGGGGGGATTATATATAGAATAACAGACACCCGGGAGTGAGTTACAGATGGGAATCTAATCGAGGGGTTTTGGGGGGGATTATATATAGAATAACAGATACCCCGGAGTGAGTTACAGACTGGAATCTAATCGAGGGGTTCGGGGGTTTATATATAGAATAACAGATACCCGGGAGTGAGTTACAGACTGGAATCTAATCGAGGGGTTCGGGGGGTTTATATATAGAATAACAGATACCCAGGAGTGAGTTACAGAGTGGAATGTAATCGAGGGGCTCGGGGGTGTTTCTATATAGAATAACAGATACCCAGGAGTGAGTTACAGACTGGAATCTAATCGAGGGGTTCAGGTGTTTTATATATAGAATAACAGATACCCAGGAGTGAGTTACAGACTGGAATCTAATCGAGGGGTTCAGGTGTTTTATATATAGAATAACAGATACCCGGGAGTGAGTTACAGACTGGAATCTAATCGAGGGGCTCGGGGGTGTTTATATATAGAATAACAGATACCCAGGAGTGAGTTACAGACTGGAATCTAATCGAGGGGTTCAGGTGTTTTATATATAGAATAACAGATACCCGGGAGTGAGTTACAGACTGGAATCTAATCGAGGGGCTCGGGGGTGTTTATATATAGAATAACAGATACCCAGGAGTGAGTTACAGACTGGAATCTAATCGAGGGGTTCGGGGGGTTTATATATAGAATAACAGATACCCAGGAGTGAATTACAGACTGGAATCTAATCGAGGGGTTCAGATGGTTTATATATAGAATAACAGATACCCGGGAGTGAGTTACTGACTGGAATCTAATCGAGGGGTTCGGGTGGTTTATATATAGAATAACAGATACCCGGGAGTGAGTTACTGACTGGAATCTAATCGAGGGGTTCGGGTGGTTTATATATAGAATAACAGATACCCAGGAGTGAGTTACAGACTGGAATCTAATCGAGGGGTTCGGGTGGTTTATATATAGAATAACAGATACCCAGGAGTGAGTTCCAGACTGGAATCTAATCGAGGGGTTCGGGTGGTTTATATATAGAATAACAGATACCCAGGAGTGAGTTACAGACTGGAATCTAATCGAGGTGTTCGGGGGTGTTTATATATAGAATAACAGATACCCAGGAGTGAGTTACAGACTGGAATCTCATCGAGGGGTTCGGGTGGTTTATATATAGAATAACAGATACCCAGGAGTGAGTTCCAGACTGGAATCTAATCGAGGGGTTCGGGTGGTTTATATATAGAATAACAGATACCCGGGAGTGAGTTACAGACTGGAATCTAATCGAGTGGTTCAGGGGGTTTATATATAGAATAACATATACCCGTGAGTGAGTTACAGACTGGAATCTAATCGAGGGGTTCGGGTGGTTTATATATAGAATAACAGATACCCGGGAGTGAGTTACAGACTGGAATCTAATCGAGGGGTTCGGGGGTTTTATATTTAGAATAACAGATACCCGGGAGTGAGTTACAGACTGGAATCTAATCGAGGGGTTCGGGAGGTTTATATATAGAATAACAGATACCCGGGAGTGAGTTACAGACTGGATTCTAATCGAGGGGTTCGGGGTATTTATATATAGAGTAACAGATACCCTGGAGTGAGTTACAGTCTGGAATCTAATCGAGAGGTTCGGGGGTTTATATATAGAATAACAGATACCCGGGAGTGAGTTACAGACTGGAATCTAATCGAGGGGTTCGGGGGGTTTATATATAGAATAACAGATACCCGGGAGTGAGTTACAGACTGGAATCTCATCGAGGGGTTCGGGGGTTTATATATAGAATAACAGATACCCGGGAGTGAGTTACAGACTGGAATCTAATCGAGGGGTTCGGGGGGTTTATATATAGAATAACAGATACCCGGGAGTGAATTACAGACTGGAATCTAATCTAGGGGTTCGGGGTGTTTATATATAGAGTAACAGATACCCGGGAGTGAGTTACAGACTGGAATCTAATCGAGAGGTTCGGGGGGTTTATATATAGAATAACAGATACCCGGGAGTGAGTTACAGACTGGAATCTAATCGAGAGGTTCGGGGGTTTTATATATAGAATAACAGATACCGGGAGTGAGTTACAGACTGGAATCTAATCGATGGGTTTTGGGGGGGCTTATATATAGAATAACAGATAACCTGGGAGTGTGTTACAGACTGGAATCTAATCGAGGGGTTTTGGGGGGGGTTATATATAGAATAACAGATACCCGGGAGTGAGTTACAGACTGGAATCTAATCGAGGGGTTTTGGGGGGGTTTATATATAGAATAACAGATAACCTGGGAGTGTGTTGCAGACTGGAATCTAATCGAGGGGTTTTGGGGGGGATTATATATAGAATAACAGACACCCGGGAGTGAGTTACAGACTGGAATCCAATCGAGGGGTTTTGGGGGGTTTATATATAGAATAACAGATAACCTGGGAGTGTGTTACAGACTGGAATCTAATCGAGGGGTTCGGGGGTTTTATATTTAGAATAACAGATACCCGGGAGTGAGTTACAGACTGGAATCTAATCGAGGGGTTCGGGAGGTTTATATATAGAATAACAGATACCCGGGAGTGAGTTACAGACTGGATTCTAATCGAGGGGTTCGGGGGGTTTATATATAGAGTAACAGATACCCGGGAGTGAATTACAGTCTGGAATCTAATCGAGAGGTTCGGGGGTTTATATATAGAATAACAGATACACGGGAGTGAGTTACAGACTGGAATCTAATCGAGGGGTTCGGTGGGTTTATATATAGAATAACAGATACCCGGGAGTGAGTTACAGACTGGAATCTAATCGAGGGGTTCGGGGGGTTTATATATAGAATAACAGATACCCGGGAGTGAGTTACAGACTGGAATCTAATCGAGGGGTTCGGGGGTTTATATATAGAATAACAGATACCCGGGAGTGAGTTACAGACTGGAATCTAATCGAGGGGTTCGGGGGGTTTATATATAGAATAACAGATACCCGGGAGTGAATTACAGACTGGAATCTAATCTAGGGGTTCGGGGTGTTTAGATATAGAGTAACAGATACCCGGGAGTGAGTTACAGACTGGAATCTAATCGAGAGGTTCGGGGGTTTTATATATAGAATAACAGATACCGGGAGTGAGTTACAGACTGGAATCTAATCGATGGGTTTTGGGGGGGCTTATATATAGAATAACAGATAACCTGGGAGTGTGTTACAGACTGGAATCTAATCGAGGGGTTTTGGGGGGGGTTATATATAGAATAACAGATACCCGGGAGTGAGTTACAGACTGGAATCTAATCGAGGGGTTTTGGGGGGTTTATATATAGAATAACAGATAACCTGGGAGTGTGTTGCAGACTGGAATCTAATCGAGGGGTTTTGGGGGGGATTATATATAGAATAACAGACACACGGGAGTGAGTTACAGACTGGAATCCAATCGAGGGGTTTTGGGGGGTTTATATATAGAATAACAGATAACCTGGGAGTGTGTTACAGACTGGAATCTAATCGAGGGGTTTTGGGGGGGATTATATATAGAATAACAGATACCCGGGAGTGAGTTACAGACTGGAATCTAATCGAGGGGTTCGGGGGTTTATATATAGAATAACAGATACCCGGGAGTGAGTTACAGACTGGAATCTAATCGAGGGGTTCGGGGGGTTTATATATAGAATAACAGATACCCAGGAGTGAGTTACAGAGTGGAATGTAATCGAGGGGCTCGGGGGTGTTTCTATATAGAATAACAGATACCCAGGAGTGAGTTACAGACTGGAATCTAATCGAGGGGTTCAGGTGTTTTATATATAGAATAACAGATACCCAGGAGTGAGTTACAGACTGGAATCTAATCGAGGGGTTCAGGTGTTTTATATATAGAATAACAGATACCCGGGAGTGAGTTACAGACTGGAATCTAATCGAGGGGCTCGGGGGTGTTTATATATAGAATAACAGATACCCGGGAGTGAGTTACAGACTGGAATCTAATCGAGGGGTTCGGGGGTTTTATATTTAGAATAACAGATACCCGGGAGTGAGTTACAGACTGGATTCTAATCGAGGGGTTCGGGGTATTTGTATATAGAGTAACAGATACCCGGGAGTGAGTTACAGTCTGGAATCTAATCGAGAGGTTCGGGGGTTTATATATAGAATAACAGATACCCGGGAGTGAGTTACAGACTGGAATCTAATCGAGGGGTTCGGGGGGTTTATATATAGAATAACAGATACCCGGGAGTGAGTTACAGACTGGAATCTAATCGAGGGGTTCGGGGGTTTATATATAGAATAACAGATACCCGGGAGTGAGTTACAGACTGGAATCTAATCGAGGGGTTCGGGTGGTTTATATATAGAATAACAGATACCCGGGAGTGAGTTACAGACTGGAATCTAATCGAGGGGTTCGGGGGGTTTATATATAGAATAACAGATACCCGGGAGTGAGTTACAGACTGGAATCTAATCGAGGGGTTCGGGGGGTTTATATATAGAATAACATATACCCGTGAGTGAGTTACAGACTGGAATCTAATCGAGGGGTTCGGGTGGTTTATATATAGAATAACAGATACCCGGGAGTGAGTTACAGACTGGATTCTAATCGAGGGGTTCGGGGTATTTATATATAGAGTAACAGATACCCGGGAGTGAGTTACAGTCTGGAATCTAATCGAGAGGTTCGGGGGTTTATATATAGAATAACAGATACCCGGGAGTGAGTTACAGACTGGAATCTAATCGAGGGGTTCGGGGGGTTTATATATAGAATAACAGATACCCGGGAGTGAGTTACAGACTGGAATCTAATCGAGGGGTTCGGGGGTTTATATATAGAATAACAGATACCCGGGAGTGAGTTACAGACTGGAATCTAATCGAGGGGTTCGGGGGGTTTATATATAGAATAACAGATACCCGGGAGTGAATTACAGACTGGAATCTAATCTAGGGGTTCGGGGTGTTTATATATAGAGTAACAGATACCCGGGAGTGAGTTACAGACTGGAATCTAATCGAGAGGTTCGGGGGGTTTATATATAGAATAACAGATACCCGGGAGTGAGTTACAGACTGGAATCTAATCGAGAGGTTCGGGGGTTTTATATATAGAATAACAGATACCGGGAGTGAGTTACAGACTGGAATCTAATCGATGGGTTTTGGGGGGGCTTATATATAGAATAACAGATAACCTGGGAGTGTGTTACAGACTGGAATCTAATCGAGGGGTTTTGGGGGGGGTTATATATAGAATAACAGATACCCGGGAGTGAGTTACAGACTGGAATCTAATCGAGGGGTTTTGGGGGGGTTTATATATAGAATAACAGATACCCGGGAGTGAGTTACAGACTGGAATCTAATCGAGGGGCTCGGGGGTGTTTATATATAGAATAACAGATACCCGGGAGTGAGTTACAGACTGGAATCTAATCGAGGGGTTCGGGGGTTTTATATTTAGAATAACAGATACCCGGGAGTGAGTTACAGACTGGATTCTAATCGAGGGGTTCGGGGTATTTGTATATAGAGTAACAGATACCCGGGAGTGAGTTACAGTCTGGAATCTAATCGAGAGGTTCGGGGGTTTATATATAGAATAACAGATACCCGGGAGTGAGTTACAGACTGGAATCTAATCGAGGGGTTCGGGGGGTTTATATATAGAATAACAGATACCCGGGAGTGAGTTACAGACTGGAATCTAATCGAGGGGTTCGGGGGTTTATATATAGAATAACAGATACCCGGGAGTGAGTTACAGACTGGAATCTAATCGAGGGGTTCGGGTGGTTTATATATAGAATAACAGATACCCGGGAGTGAGTTACAGACTGGAATCTAATCGAGGGGTTCGGGGGGTTTATATATAGAATAACAGATACCCGGGAGTGAGTTACAGACTGGAATCTAATCGAGGGGTTCGGGGGGTTTATATATAGAATAACATATACCCGTGAGTGAGTTACAGACTGGAATCTAATCGAGGGGTTCGGGTGGTTTATATATAGAATAACAGATACCCGGGAGTGAGTTACAGACTGGATTCTAATCGAGGGGTTCGGGGTATTTATATATAGAGTAACAGATACCCGGGAGTGAGTTACAGTCTGGAATCTAATCGAGAGGTTCGGGGGTTTATATATAGAATAACAGATACCCGGGAGTGAGTTACAGACTGGAATCTAATCGAGGGGTTCGGGGGGTTTATATATAGAATAACAGATACCCGGGAGTGAGTTACAGACTGGAATCTAATCGAGGGGTTCGGGGGTTTATATATAGAATAACAGATACCCGGGAGTGAGTTACAGACTGGAATCTAATCGAGGGGTTCGGGGGGTTTATATATAGAATAACAGATACCCGGGAGTGAATTACAGACTGGAATCTAATCTAGGGGTTCGGGGTGTTTATATATAGAGTAACAGATACCCGGGAGTGAGTTACAGACTGGAATCTAATCGAGAGGTTCGGGGGGTTTATATATAGAATAACAGATACCCGGGAGTGAGTTACAGACTGGAATCTAATCGAGAGGTTCGGGGGTTTTATATATAGAATAACAGATACCGGGAGTGAGTTACAGACTGGAATCTAATCGATGGGTTTTGGGGGGGCTTATATATAGAATAACAGATAACCTGGGAGTGTGTTACAGACTGGAATCTAATCGAGGGGTTTTGGGGGGGGTTATATATAGAATAACAGATACCCGGGAGTGAGTTACAGACTGGAATCTAATCGAGGGGTTTTGGGGGGGTTTATATATAGAATAACAGATAACCTGGGAGTGTGTTGCAGACTGGAATCTAATCGAGGGGTTTTGGGGGGGATTATATATAGAATAACAGACACCCGGGAGTGAGTTACAGACTGGAATCCAATCGAGGGGTTTTGGGGGGTTTATATATAGAATAACAGATAACCTGGGAGTGTGTTACAGACTGGAATCTAATCGAGGGGTTCGGGGGTTTTATATTTAGAATAACAGATACCCGGGAGTGAGTTACAGACTGGAATCTAATCGAGGGGTTCGGGAGGTTTATATATAGAATAACAGATACCCGGGAGTGAGTTACAGACTGGATTCTAATCGAGGGGTTCGGGGTATTTATATATAGAGTAACAGATACCCGGTAGTGAGTTACAGTCTGGAATCTAATCGAGAGGTTCGGGGGTTTATATATAGAATAACAGATACCCGGGAGTGAGTTACAGACTGGAATCTAATCGAGGGGTTCGGGGGGTTTATATATAGAATAACAGATACCCGGGAGTGAGTTACAGACTGGAATCTAATCGAGGGGTTCGGGGGTTTATATATAGAATAACAGATACCCGGGAGTGAGTTACAGACTGGAATCTAATCGAGGGGTTCGGGTGGTTTATATATAGAATAACAGATACCCGGGAGTGAGTTACAGACTGGAATCTAATCGAGGGGTTCGGGGGGTTTATATATAGAATAACAGATACCCGGGAGTGAGTTACAGACTGGAATCTAATCGAGGGGTTCGGGGGGTTTATATATAGAATAACATATACCCGTGAGTGAGTTACAGACTGGAATCTAATCGAGGGGTTCGGGTGGTTTATATATAGAATAACAGATACCCGGGAGTGAGTTACAGACTGGATTCTAATCGAGGGGTTCGGGGTATTTATATATAGAGTAACAGATACCCGGGAGTGAGTTACAGTCTGGAATCTAATCGAGAGGTTCGGGGGTTTATATATAGAATAACAGATACCCGGGAGTGAGTTACAGACTGGAATCTAATCGAGGGGTTCGGGGGGTTTATATATAGAATAACAGATACCCGGGAGTGAGTTACAGACTGGAATCTAATCGAGGGGTTCGGGGGTTTATATATAGAATAACAGATACCCGGGAGTGAGTTACAGACTGGAATCTAATCGAGGGGTTCGGGGGGTTTATATATAGAATAACAGATACCCGGGAGTGAATTACAGACTGGAATCTAATCTAGGGGTTCGGGGTGTTTATATATAGAGTAACAGATACCCGGGAGTGAGTTACAGACTGGAATCTAATCGAGAGGTTCGGGGGGTTTATATATAGAATAACAGATACCCGGGAGTGAGTTACAGACTGGAATCTAATCGAGAGGTTCGGGGGTTTTATATATAGAATAACAGATACCGGGAGTGAGTTACAGACTGGAATCTAATCGATGGGTTTTGGGGGGGCTTATATATAGAATAACAGATAACCTGGGAGTGTGTTACAGACTGGAATCTAATCGAGGGGTTTTGGGGGGGGTTATATATAGAATAACAGATACCCGGGAGTGAGTTACAGACTGGAATCTAATCGAGGGGTTTTGGGGGGGTTTATATATAGAATAACAGATAACCTGGGAGTGTGTTGCAGACTGGAATCTAATCGAGGGGTTTTGGGGGGGATTATATATAGAATAACAGACACCCGGGAGTGAGTTACAGACTGGAATCCAATCGAGGGGTTTTGGGGGGTTTATATATAGAATAACAGATAACCTGGGAGTGTGTTACAGACTGGAATCTAATCGAGGGGTTCGGGGGTTTTATATTTAGAATAACAGATACCCGGGAGTGAGTTACAGACTGGAATCTAATCGAGGGGTTCGGGAGGTTTATATATAGAATAACAGATACCCGGGAGTGAGTTACAGACTGGATTCTAATCGAGGGGTTCGGGGGGTTTATATATAGAGTAACAGATACCCGGGAGTGAATTACAGTCTGGAATCTAATCGAGAGGTTCGGGGGTTTATATATAGAATAACAGATACACGGGAGTGAGTTACAGACTGGAATCTAATCGAGGGGTTCGGTGGGTTTATATATAGAATAACAGATACCCGGGAGTGAGTTACAGACTGGAATCTAATCGAGGGGTTCGGGGGGTTTATATATAGAATAACAGATACCCGGGAGTGAGTTACAGACTGGAATCTAATCGAGGGGTTCGGGGGTTTATATATAGAATAACAGATACCCGGGAGTGAGTTACAGACTGGAATCTAATCGAGGGGTTCGGGGGGTTTATATATAGAATAACAGATACCCGGGAGTGAATTACAGACTGGAATCTAATCTAGGGGTTCGGGGTGTTTAGATATAGAGTAACAGATACCCGGGAGTGAGTTACAGACTGGAATCTAATCGAGAGGTTCGGGGGGTTTATATATAGAATAACAGATACCCGGGAATGAGTTACAGACTGGAATCTAATCGAGAGGTTCGGGGTTTTTATATATAGAATAACAGACACCGGGAGTGAGTTACAGACTGGAATCTAATCGATGGGTTTTGGGGGGGCTTATATATAGAATAACAGATAACCTGGGAGTGTGTTACAGACTGGAATCTAATCGAGGGGTTTTGGGGGGGGTTATATATAGAATAACAGATACCCGGGAGTGAGTTACAGACTGGAATCTAATCGAGGGGTTTTGGGGGGTTTATATATAGAATAACAGATAACCTGGGAGTGTGTTGCAGACTGGAATCTAATCGAGGGGTTTTGGGGGGGATTATATATAGAATAACAGACACCCGGGTGTGAGTTACAGACTGGAATCCAATCGAGGGGTTTTGGGGGGTTTATATATAGAATAACAGATAACCTGGGAGTGTGTTACAGACTGGAATCTAATCGAGGGGTTTTGGGGGGGATTATATATAGAATAACAGATACCCGGGAGTGAGTTACAGACTGGAATCTAATCGAAGGGTTCGGGGGTTTATATATAGAATAACAGATACCCGGGAGTGAGTTACAGACTGGAATCTAATCGAGGGGTTCGGGGGGTTTATATATAGAATAACAGATACCCAGGAGTGAGTTACAGAGTGGAATGTAATCGAGGGGCTCGGGGGTGTTTCTATATAGAATAACAGATACCCAGGAGTGAGTTACAGACTGGAATCTAATCGAGGGGTTCAGGTGTTTTATATATAGAATAACAGATACCCAGGAGTGAGTTACAGACTGGAATCTAATCGAGGGGTTCAGGTGTTTTATATATAGAATAACAGATACCCGGGAGTGAGTTACAGTCTGGAATCTAATCGAGGGGCTCGGGGGTGTTTATATATAGAATAACAGATACCCGGGAGTGAGTTACAGACTGGAATCTAATCGAGGGGTTCGGGGGTTTTATATTTAGAATAACAGATACCCGGGAGTGAGTTACAGACTGGATTCTAATCGAGGGGTTCGGGGTATTTATATATAGAGTAACAGATACCCGGGAGTGAGTTACAGTCTGGAATCTAATCGAGAGGTTCGGGGGTTTATATATAGAATAACAGATACCCGGGAGTGAGTTACAGACTGGAATCTAATCGAGGGGTTCGGGGGGTTTATATATAGAATAACAGATACCCGGGAGTGAGTTACAGACTGGAATCTAATCGAGGGGTTCGGGGGTTTATATATAGAATAACAGATACCCGGGAGTGAGTTACAGACTGGAATCTAATCGAGGGGTTCGGGTGGTTTATATATAGAATAACAGATACCCGGGAGTGAGTTACAGACTGGAATCTAATCGAGGGGTTCGGGAGGTTTATATATAGAATAACAGATACCCGGGAGTGAGTTACAGACTGGAATCTAATCGAGGGGTTCGGGGGGTTTATATATAGAATAACAGATACCCGGGAGTGAATTACAGACTGGAATCTAATCTAGGGGTTCGGGGTGTTTATATATAGAGTAACAGATACCCGGGAGTGAGTTACAGACTGGAATCTAATCGAGAGGTTCGGGGGGTTTATATATAGAATAACAGATACCCGGGAGTGAGTTACAGACTGGAATCTAATCGAGAGGTTCGGGGGTTTTATATATAGAATAACAGATACCGGGAGTGAGTTACAGACTGGAATCTAATCGATGGGTTTTGGGGGGGCTTATATATAGAATAACAGATAACCTGGGAGTGTGTTACAGACTGGAATCTAATCGAGGGGTTTTGGGGGGGGTTATATATAGAATAACAGATACCCGGGAGTGAGTTACAGACTGGAATCTAATCGAGGGGTTTTGGGGGGGTTTATATATAGAATAACAGATACCCGGGAGTGAGTTACAGACTGGAATCTAATCGAGGGGCTCGGGGGTGTTTATATATAGAATAACAGATACCCGGGAGTGAGTTACAGACTGGAATCTAATCGAGGGGTTCGGGGGTTTTATATTTAGAATAACAGATACCCGGGAGTGAGTTACAGACTGGATTCTAATCGAGGGGTTCGGGGTATTTGTATATAGAGTAACAGATACCCGGGAGTGAGTTACAGTCTGGAATCTAATCGAGAGGTTCGGGGGTTTATATATAGAATAACAGATACCCGGGAGTGAGTTACAGACTGGAATCTAATCGAGGGGTTCGGGGGGTTTATATATAGAATAACAGATACCCGGGAGTGAGTTACAGACTGGAATCTAATCGAGGGGTTCGGGGGTTTATATATAGAATAACAGATACCCGGGAGTGAGTTACAGACTGGAATCTAATCGAGGGGTTCGGGTGGTTTATATATAGAATAACAGATACCCGGGAGTGAGTTACAGACTGGAATCTAATCGAGGGGTTCGGGGGGTTTATATATAGAATAACAGATACCCGGGAGTGAGTTACAGACTGGAATCTAATCGAGGGGTTCGGGGGGTTTATATATAGAATAACATATACCCGTGAGTGAGTTACAGACTGGAATCTAATCGAGGGGTTCGGGTGGTTTATATATAGAATAACAGATACCCGGGAGTGAGTTACAGACTGGATTCTAATCGAGGGGTTCGGGGTATTTATATATAGAGTAACAGATACCCGGGAGTGAGTTACAGTCTGGAATCTAATCGAGAGGTTCGGGGGTTTATATATAGAATAACAGATACCCGGGAGTGAGTTACAGACTGGAATCTAATCGAGGGGTTCGGGGGGTTTATATATAGAATAACAGATACCCGGGAGTGAGTTACAGACTGGAATCTAATCGAGGGGTTCGGGGGTTTATATATAGAATAACAGATACCCGGGAGTGAGTTACAGACTGGAATCTAATCGAGGGGTTCGGGGGGTTTATATATAGAATAACAGATACCCGGGAGTGAATTACAGACTGGAATCTAATCTAGGGGTTCGGGGTGTTTATATATAGAGTAACAGATACCCGGGAGTGAGTTACAGACTGGAATCTAATCGAGAGGTTCGGGGGGTTTATATATAGAATAACAGATACCCGGGAGTGAGTTACAGACTGGAATCTAATCGAGAGGTTCGGGGGTTTTATATATAGAATAACAGATACCGGGAGTGAGTTACAGACTGGAATCTAATCGATGGGTTTTGGGGGGGCTTATATATAGAATAACAGATAACCTGGGAGTGTGTTACAGACTGGAATCTAATCGAGGGGTTTTGGGGGGGGTTATATATAGAATAACAGATACCCGGGAGTGAGTTACAGACTGGAATCTAATCGAGGGGTTTTGGGGGGTTTATATATAGAATAACAGATAACCTGGGAGTGTGTTGCAGACTGGAATCTAATCGAGGGGTTTTGGGGGGGATTATATATAGAATAACAGACACCCGGGAGTGAGTTACAGACTGGAATCCAATCGAGGGGTTTTGGGGGGTTTATATATAGAATAACAGATAACCTGGGAGTGTGTTACAGACTGGAATCTAATCGAGGGGTTCGGGGGTTTTATATTTAGAATAACAGATACCCGGGAGTGAGTTACAGACTGGAATCTAATCGAGGGGTTCGGGAGGTTTATATATAGAATAACAGATACCCGGGAGTGAGTTACAGACTGGATTCTAATCGAGGGGTTCGGGGTATTTATATATAGAGTAACAGATACCCGGTAGTGAGTTACAGTCTGGAATCTAATCGAGAGGTTCGGGGGTTTATATATAGAATAACAGATACCCGGGAGTGAGTTACAGACTGGAATCTAATCGAGGGGTTCGGGGGGTTTATATATAGAATAACAGATAGCCGGGAGTGAGTTACAGACTGGAATCTAATCGAGGGGTTCGGGGGTTTATATATAGAATAACAGATACCCGGGAGTGAGTTACAGACTGGAATCTAATCGAGGGGTTCGGGTGGTTTATATATAGAATAACAGATACCCGGGAGTGAGTTACAGACTGGAATCTAATCGAGGGGTTCGGGGGGTTTATATATAGAATAACAGATACCCGGGAGTGAGTTACAGACTGGAATCTAATCGAGGGGTTCGGGGGGTTTATATATAGAATAACATATACCCGTGAGTGAGTTACAGACTGGAATCTAATCGAGGGGTTCGGGTGGTTTATATATAGAATAACAGATACCCGGGAGTGAGTTACAGACTGGATTCTAATCGAGGGGTTCGGGGTATTTATATATAGAGTAACAGATACCCGGGAGTGAGTTACAGTCTGGAATCTAATCGAGAGGTTCGGGGGTTTATATATAGAATAACAGATACCCGGGAGTGAGTTACAGACTGGAATCTAATCGAGGGGTTCGGGGGGTTTATATATAGAATAACAGATACCCGGGAGTGAGTTACAGACTGGAATCTAATCGAGGGGTTCGGGGGTTTATATATAGAATAACAGATACCCGGGAGTGAGTTACAGACTGGAATCTAATCGAGGGGTTCGGGGGGTTTATATATAGAATAACAGATACCCGGGAGTGAATTACAGACTGGAATCTAATCTAGGGGTTCGGGGTGTTTATATATAGAGTAACAGATACCCGGGAGTGAGTTACAGACTGGAATCTAATCGAGAGGTTCGGGGGGTTTATATATAGAATAACAGATACCCGGGAGTGAGTTACAGACTGGAATCTAATCGAGAGGTTCGGGGGTTTTATATATAGAATAACAGATACCGGGAGTGAGTTACAGACTGGAATCTAATCGATGGGTTTTGGGGGGGCTTATATATAGAATAACAGATAACCTGGGAGTGTGTTACAGACTGGAATCTAATCGAGGGGTTTTGGGGGGGGTTATATATAGAATAACAGATACCCGGGAGTGAGTTACAGACTGGAATCTAATCGAGGGGTTTTGGGGGGGTTTATATATAGAATAACAGATAACCTGGGAGTGTGTTGCAGACTGGAATCTAATCGAGGGGTTTTGGGGGGGATTATATATAGAATAACAGACACCCGGGAGTGAGTTACAGACTGGAATCCAATCGAGGGGTTTTGGGGGGTTTATATATAGAATAACAGATAACCTGGGAGTGTGTTACAGACTGGAATCTAATCGAGGGGTTCGGGGGTTTTATATTTAGAATAACAGATACCCGGGAGTGAGTTACAGACTGGAATCTAATCGAGGGGTTCGGGAGGTTTATATATAGAATAACAGATACCCGGGAGTGAGTTACAGACTGGATTCTAATCGAGGGGTTCGGGGGGTTTATATATAGAGTAACAGATACCCGGGAGTGAATTACAGTCTGGAATCTAATCGAGAGGTTCGGGGGTTTATATATAGAATAACAGATACACGGGAGTGAGTTACAGACTGGAATCTAATCGAGGGGTTCGGTGGGTTTATATATAGAATAACAGATACCCGGGAGTGAGTTACAGACTGGAATCTAATCGAGGGGTTCGGGGGGTTTATATATAGAATAACAGATACCCGGGAGTGAGTTACAGACTGGAATCTAATCGAGGGGTTCGGGGGTTTATATATAGAATAACAGATACCCGGGAGTGAGTTACAGACTGGAATCTAATCGAGGGGTTCGGGGGGTTTATATATAGAATAACAGATACCCGGGAGTGAATTACAGACTGGAATCTAATCTAGGGGTTCGGGGTGTTTAGATATAGAGTAACAGATACCCGGGAGTGAGTTACAGACTGGAATCTAATCGAGAGGTTCGGGGGGTTTATATATAGAATAACAGATACCCGGGAATGAGTTACAGACTGGAATCTAATCGAGAGGTTCGGGGGTTTTATATATAGAATAACAGATACCGGGAGTGAGTTACAGACTGGAATCTAATCGATGGGTTTTGGGGGGGCTTATATATAGAATAACAGATAACCTGGGAGTGTGTTACAGACTGGAATCTAATCGAGGGGTTTTGGGGGGGGTTATATATAGAATAACAGATACCCGGGAGTGAGTTACAGACTGGAATCTAATCGAGGGGTTTTGGGGGGTTTATATATAGAATAACAGATAACCTGGGAGTGTGTTGCAGACTGGAATCTAATCGAGGGGTTTTGGGGGGGATTATATATAGAATAACAGACACCCGGGTGTGAGTTACAGACTGGAATCCAATCGAGGGGTTTTGGGGGGTTTATATATAGAATAACAGATAACCTGGGAGTGTGTTACAGACTGGAATCTAATCGAGGGGTTTTGGGGGGGATTATATATAGAATAACAGATACCCGGGAGTGAGTTACAGACTGGAATCTAATCGAAGGGTTCGGGGGTTTATATATAGAATAACAGATACCCGGGAGTGAGTTACAGACTGGAATCTAATCGAGGGGTTCGGGGGGTTTATATATAGAATAACAGATACCCAGGAGTGAGTTACAGAGTGGAATGTAATCGAGGGGCTCGGGGGTGTTTCTATATAGAATAACAGATACCCAGGAGTGAGTTACAGACTGGAATCTAATCGAGGGGTTCAGGTGTTTTATATATAGAATAACAGATACCCAGGAGTGAGTTACAGACTGGAATCTAATCGAGGGGTTCAGGTGTTTTATATATAGAATAACAGATACCCGGGAGTGAGTTACAGTCTGGAATCTAATCGAGGGGCTCGGGGGTGTTTATATATAGAATAACAGATACCCGGGAGTGAGTTACAGACTGGAATCTAATCGAGGGGTTCGGGGGTTTTATATTTAGAATAACAGATACCCGGGAGTGAGTTACAGACTGGATTCTAATCGAGGGGTTCGGGGTATTTATATATAGAGTAACAGATACCCGGGAGTGAGTTACAGTCTGGAATCTAATCGAGAGGTTCGGGGGTTTATATATAGAATAACAGATACCCGGGAGTGAGTTACAGACTGGAATCTAATCGAGGGGTTCGGGGGGTTTATATATAGAATAACAGATACCCGGGAGTGAGTTACAGACTGGAATCTAATCGAGGGGTTCGGGGGTTTATATATAGAATAACAGATACCCGGGAGTGAGTTACAGACTGGAATCTAATCGAGGGGTTCGGGTGGTTTATATATAGAATAACAGATACCCGGGAGTGAGTTACAGACTGGAATCTAATCGAGGGGTTCGGGAGGTTTATATATAGAATAACAGATACCCGGGAGTGAGTTACAGACTGGAATCTAATCGAGGGGTTCGGGGGGTTTATATATAGAATAACAGATACCCGGGAGTGAATTACAGACTGGAATCTAATCTAGGGGTTCGGGGTGTTTATATATAGAGTAACAGATACCCGGGAGTGAGTTACAGACTGGAATCTAATCGAGAGGTTCGGGGGGTTTATATATAGAATAACAGATAACCTGGGAGTGAATTACAGACTGGAATCTAATCGAGGGGTTTTGGGGGGGGTTATATATAGAATAACAGATACCCGGGAGTGAGTTACAGACTGGAATCTAATCGAGGGGTTTTGGGGGGGTTTATATATAGAATAACAGATAACCTGGGAGTGTGTTGCAGACTGGAATCTAATCGAGGGGTTTTGGGGGGGATTATATATAGAATAACAGACACCCGGGAGTGAGTTACAGACTGGAATCCAATCGAGGGGTTTTGGGGGGTTTATATATAGAATAACAGATAACCTGGGAGTGTGTTACAGACTGGAATCTAATCGAGGGGTTCGGGGGTTTTATATTTAGAATAACAGATACCCGGGAGTGAGTTACAGACTGGAATCTAATCGAGGGGTTCGGGAGGTTTATATATAGAATAACAGATACCCGGGAGTGAGTTACAGACTGGAATCTAATCGAGGGGTTCGGGGGGTTTATATATAGAATAACAGATACCCGGGAGTGAGTTACAGACTGGAATCTAATCGAGGGGTTCGGGAGGTTTATATATAGAATAACAGATACCCGGGAGTGAGTTACAGACTGGAATCTAATCGAGGGGTTCGGGGGGTTTATATATAGAGTAACAGATACCCGGGAGTGAATTACAGTCTGGAATCTAATCGAGAGGTTCGGGGGTTTATATATAGAATAACAGATACCCGGGAGTGAGTTACAGACTGGAATCTAATCGAGGGGTTCGGGGGGTTTATATATAGAATAACAGATACCCGGGAGTGAGTTACAGACTGGAATCTAATCGAGGGGTTCGGGGGTTTATATATAGAATAACAGATACCCGGGAGTGAGTTACAGACTGGAATCTAATCGAGGGGTTCGGGGGGTTTATATATAGAATAACAGATACCCGGGAGTGAATTACAGACGGGAATCTAATCTAGGGGTTCGGGGTGTTTAGATATAGAGTAACAGATACCCGGGAGTGAGTTACAGACTGGAATCTAATCGAGAGGTTCGGGGGGTTTATATATAGAATAACAGATACCCGGGAATGAGTTACAGACTGGAATCTAATCGAGAGGTTCGGGGGTTTTATATATAGAATAACAGATACCGGGAGTGAGTTACAGACTGGAATCTAATCGATGGGTTTTGGGGGGGCTTATATATAGAATAACAGATAACCTGGGAGTGTGTTACAGACTGGAATCTAATCGAGGGGTTTTGGGGGGGTTTATATATAGAATAACAGATAACCTGGGAGTGTGTTGCAGACTGGAATCTAATCGAGGGGTTTTGGGGGGGATTATATATAGAATAACAGACACCCGGGAGTGAGTTACAGACTGGAATCCAATCGAGGGGTTTTGGGGGGTTTATATATAGAATAACAGATAACCTGGGAGTGTGTTACAGACTGGAATCTAATCGAGGGGTTTTGGGGGGGATTATATATAGAATAACAGATACCCGGGAGTGAGTTACAGACTGGAATCTAATCGAGGGGTTCGGGGGTTTATATATAGAATAACAGATACCCGGGAGTGAGTTACAGACTGGAATCTAATCGAGGGGTTCGGGGGGTTTATATATAGAATAACAGATACCCAGGAGTGAGTTACAGAGTGGAATGTAATCGAGGGGCTCGGGGGTGTTTCTATATAGAATAACAGATACCCAGGAGTGAGTTACAGACTGGAATCTAATCGAGGGGTTCAGGTGTTTTATATATAGAATAACAGATACCCAGGAGTGAGTTACAGACTGGAATCTAATCGAGGGGTTCAGGTGTTTTATATATAGAATAACAGATACCCGGGAGTGAGTTACAGACTGGAATCTAATCGAGGGGCTCGGGGGTGTTTATATATAGAATAACAGATACCCAGGAGTGAGTTACAGACTGGAATCTAATCGAGGGGTTCAGGTGTTTTATATATAGAATAACAGATACCCGGGAGTGAGTTACAGACTGGAATCTAATCGAGGGGCTCGGGGGTGTTTATATATAGAATAACAGATACCCAGGAGTGAGTTACAGACTGGAATCTAATCGAGGGGTTCGGGGGGTTTATATATAGAATAACAGATACCCGGGAGTGGGTTACAGACTGGAATCTAATCGAGGAGTTCGGGGGGTTTATATATAGAATAACAGATACCCGGGAGTGAGTTACAGACTGGAATCTAATCGAGGGGCTCGGGGGTGTTTATATATAGAATAACAGATACCCGGGAGTGAGTTACAGACTGGAATCTAATCGAGTGGTTCGGGGAGTTTATATATAGAATAACAGATACCCAGGAGTGAGTTACAGACTGGAATCTAATCGAGTGGTTCGAGGGGTTTATATATAGAATAACAGATACCCAGGAGTGAATTACAGACTGGAATCTAATCGAGGGGTTCAGATGGTTTATATATAGAATAACAGATACCCGGGAGTGAGTTACTGACTGGAATCTAATCGAGGGGTTCGGGTGGTTTATATATAGAATAACAGATACCCGGGAGTGAGTTACTGACTGGAATCTAATCGAGGGGTTCGGGTGGTTTATATATAGAATAACAGATACCCAGGAGTGAGTTACAGACTGGAATCTAATCGAGGGGTTCGGGTGGTTTATATATAGAATAACAGATACCCAGGAGTGAGTTCCAGACTGGAATCTAATCGAGGGGTTCGGGGGTGTTTATATATAGAATAACAGATACCCAGGAGTGAGTTACAGACTGGAATCTAATCGAGGTGTTCGGGGGTGTTTATATATAGAATAACAGATACCCAGGAGTGAGTTACAGACTGGAATCTAATCGAGGGGTTCGGGTGGTTTATATATAGAATAACAGATACCCAGGAGTGAGTTACAGACTGGAATCTAATCGAGGGGTTCGGGGTGTTTATATTTAGAATAACAGATACCCGGGAGTGAGTTACAGACTGGAATCTAATCGAGGGGTTCGGGTGGTTTATATATAGAATAACAGATACCCAGGAGTGAGTTCCAGACTGGAATCTAATCGAGGGGTTCGGGTGGTTTATATATAGAATAACAGATACCCAGGAGTGAGTTACAGACTGGAATCTAATCGAGGGGTTCAGGTGGGCTGCAGTATTTGATGCTGATCTCGAAATTCTCACTGCACACAAGCAGTAGTGAATATTTGGTACAGTCGGAGCTGGGAACCTGTGACTGGCATGCAGCCAGCTGTTTCCATGGTGATGTTTTACCATGGCAATGAAGGGGCCTCTTTCTAGTGCAATGCGAAAAGGTGAGATAAATCCGGGTCGCATTCCTCGGTTCGGAATATCCCCTCACCCCTCTTTCTCCCCTCATCCCCTCTCTCTCCCCTCACCCCTCTCTCTCTCCCCGCATCCCCTCTCTCTCTCCTCTCATCCCCTCTCTCTCCCCGCATCCCCTCTCTCTCCCCCCGCATCCCCTCTCTCTCCCCTCACCCCTCTCTCTCTCCCCGCATCCCCTCTCTCTCTCCTCTCATCCCCTCTCTCTCCCCGCATCCCCTCTCTCTCCCCCCGCATCCCCTCTCTCTCCCCTCTCTCTCCCCTCATCCGCTCTCTTTCCACTCATCCCCTCTCTCTCCCCTCATCCCCTCTCTCTATCCCATCACCCCTCTCTCTCTCCTCTCATCCCCTCTCTTTCCCCTCACCCCTCTCTCTCTCCCCTCATCCCCTCTCTCTCCCCTCATCCCCTTTCTCTCCCCTCACCCCTCTCTCTCTCCCCTCATCCCCTCTCTTTCTCCCTTCACCCCTCTCTCTCTCCCCTCATCCCCTCTCTCTCTCCTCATCCCCTCTCTCCCCTCACCCCTCTCTCTCCCCTCACCCCTCTCTCTCCCCTCATCCTCTCTCTCTCCCCTCACCCCTCTCCCTCTCCCCTCATCCCCTCTCTCTCTCCCCTCATCCCCTCTCTCTCCCCTCATCCCCTTTCTCTCCCCTCACCCCTCTCTCTCTCCCCTCATCCCCTCTCTTTCTCCCCTCACCCCTCTCTCTCTCCCCTCATCCCCTCTCTCTCTCCTCATCCCCTCTCTCCCCTCACCCCTCTCTCTCCCCTCACCCCTCTCTCTCCCCTCATCCTCTCTCTCTCCCCTCACCCCTCTCCCTCTCCCCTCATCCCCTCTCTCTCTCCCCTCATCCCCTCTCTCTCCCCTCACCCCTCTCTCCCCTCATCCCTCTCTCCCCTCACCCCTCTCTCCCCTCATCCCCTCTCTATCCCCTCATCCCCTCTCTCTCCCCTCATTCCCTCGCTCTCCCCTCATCCCCTCTCTCTCTCCTCATTCCCTCTCTCTCCCCTCACCCTCTCTCCCCTCACCCCTCTCTCTCTCCCCTCATCCCCTCTCTCGCCCCTCATCCCCTCTCTCGCCCCTCATCCGCTCTCTTTCCACTCATCCCCT
>NW_027141238.1:85000-146785 GCF_036365525.1 Heterodontus francisci
TGGATTGAGTTACAATGTTGTTTCTCCTGTCTTCCCTCTCTGGATTGAGTTACAATGTTGTTTCTCCTGCCTTCCCTCTCTGCACTGAGTTACAATGTTGTTTCTCCTGCCTTCCCTCTCTGGATTGAGTTACAATGTTGTTTCTCCTGCCTTCCCTCTCTGGATTGAGTTACAATGTTGTTTCTCCTGCCTTCCCTCTCCGGATTGAGTTACAATGTTGTTTCTCCTGCCTTCCCTCTCTGGATTGAGTTACAATGTTGTTTCTCCTGCCTTCCCTCTCTGGATTGAGTTACAATGTTGTTTCTCCTGCCGTCCCTCTCTGGATTGAGTTACAATGTTGTTTCCCCTACCTTCCCTTTCTGGATTGAGTTACAATGTTGTTTCTCCTGCCTTCCCTCTCTGGATTGAGTTACAATGTTGTTTCTCCTGCCTTCCCTTTCTGGATTGAGTTACAATGTTGTTTCTCCTGCCTTCCCTCTCTGGATTGAGTTACAATGTTGTTTCCCCTGCCTTCCCTCTCTGGATTGAGTTACAATGTTGTTTCTCCTGCCTTCCCTCTCTGCACTGAGTTACAATGTTGCTTCTCCTGCCTTCCCTCTCTGGATTGAGTTACAATGTTGTTTCTCCTGCCTTCCCTCTCCGGATTGAGTTACAATGTTATTTCTCCTGCCTTCCCTCTCTGGATTGAGTTACAATGTTGTTTCCCCTGCCTTCCCTCTCTGGATTGAGTTACAATGTTGTTTCTCCTGCCTTCCCTCTCTGGATTGAGTTACAATGTTGTTTCTCCTGCCTTCCCTCTCTGGATTGAGTTACAATGTTGTTTCTCCTGCCTTCCCTCTCTGGATTGAGTTACAATGTTGTTTCCCCTGCCTTCCCTCTCTGGATTGAGTTACAATGTTGTTTCTCCTGCCTTCCCTCTCCGGATTGAGTTACAATGTTGTTTCTCCTGCCTTCCCTCTCTGGATTGAGTTACAATGTTGTTTCTCCTGTCTTCCCTCTCTGGATTGAGTTACAATGTTGTTTCTCCTGCCTTCCCTCTCTGCACTGAGTTACAATGTTGTTTCTCCTGCCTTCCCTCTCTGGATTGAGTTACAATGTTGTTTCTCCTGTCTTCCCTCTCTGGATTGAGTTACAATGTTGTTTCTCCTGCCTTCCCTCTCTGCACTGAGTTACAATGTTGTTTCTCCTGCCTTCCCTCTCTGGATTGAGTTACAATGTTGTTTCTCCTGCCTTCCCTCTCTGGATTGAGTTACAATGTTGTTTCTCCTGCCTTCCCTCTCTGGATTGAGTTACAATGTTGTTTCTCCTGCCTTCCCTCTCTGGATTGAGTTACAATGTTGTTTCTCCTGCCTTCCCTCTCTGGATTGAGTTACAATGTTGTTTCTCCTGCCTTCCCTCTCTGGATTGAGTTACAATGTTGTTTCTCCTGCCTTCCCTCTCTGGATTGAGTTACAATGTTGTTTCTCCTGCCTTCCCTCTCTGGATTGAGTTACAATGTTGTTTCTCCTGCCGTCCCTCTCTGGATTGAGTTACAATGTTGTTTCCCCTACCTTCCCTTTCTGGATTGAGTTACAATGTTGTTTCTCCTGCCTTCCCTCTCTGGATTGAGTTACAATGTTGTTTCTCCTGCCTTCCCTTTCTGGATTGAGTTACAATGTTGTTTCTCCTGCCTTCCCTCACTGGATTGATTTACAATGTTGTTTCTCCTGCCTTCCCTCTCCGGATTGAGTTACAATGTTGTTTCTCCTGCCTTCCCTCTCCGGATTGAGTTACAATGTTGTTTCTCCTGCCTTCCCTCTCTGGATTGAGTTACAATGTTGTTTCCCCTGCCTTCCCTCTCTGGATTGAGTTACAATGTTGTTTCTCCTGCCTTCCCTCTCTGGATTGAGTTACAATGTTGTTTCCCCTGCCTTCCCTCACTGGATTGAGTTACAATGTTGTTTCTCCTGCCTTCCCTCTCTGGATTGAGTTACAATGTTGTTTCTCCTGCCTTCCCTCTCTGGATTGAGGTACAGTGTTGTTTCTCCTGCCTTCCCTCTCTGGATTGAGGTACAGTGTTGTTTCTCCTGCCTTCCCTCTCTGGATTGAGTTACAATGTTGTTTCTCCTGCCTTCCCTCTCTGGATTGAGTTACAATGTTGTTTCCCCTGCCTTCCCTCTCTGGATTGAGTTACAATGTTGTTTCCCCTGCCTTCCCTCTCCGGATTGAGTTACAATGTTGTTTCTCCTGCCTTCCCTCTCTGGATTGAGTTACAATGTTGTTTCTCCTGTCTTCCCTCTCTGGATTGAGTTACAATGTTGTTTCTCCTGCCTTCCCTCTCTGCACTGAGTTACAATGTTGTTTCTCCTGCCTTCCCTCTCTGGATTGAGTTACAGTGTTGTTTCTCCTGTCTTCCCTCTCTGGATTGAGTTACAATGTTGTTTCTCCTGCCTTCCCTCTCTGGATTGAGTTACAATGTTGTTTCTCCTGCCTTCCCTCTCTGGATTGAGTTACAATGTTGTTTCCCCTGCCTTCCCTCTCCGGATTGAGTTACAATGTTGTTTCTCCTGCCTTCCCTCTCTGGATTGAGTTACAATGTTGTTTCTCCTGCCTTCCCTCTCTGGATTGAGTTACAATGTTGTTTCTCCTGTCTTCCCTCTCTGGATTGAGTTACAATGTTGTTTCTCCTGCCTTCCCTCTCTGCACTGAGTTACAATGTTGTTTCTCCTGCCTTCCCTCTCTGGATTGAGTTACAATGTTGTTTCTCCTGCCTTCCCTCTCTGGATTGAGTTACAATGTTGTTTCTCCTGCCTTCCCTCTCCGGATTGAGTTACAATGTTGTTTCTCCTGCCTTCCCTCTCTGGATTGAGTTGCAATGTTGTTTCCCCTGCCTTCCCTCTCTGGATTGAGTTACAATGTTGTTTCTCCTGCCTTCCCTCTCTGGATTGAGTTACAATGTTGTTTCCCCTGCCTTCCCTCTCTGGATTGAGTTACAATGTTGTTTCTCCTGCCTTCCCTCTCTGGATTGAGTTACAATGTTGTTTCCCCTGCCTTCCCTCTCTGGATTGAGTTACAATGTTGTTTCTCCTGCCTTCCCTCTCTGGATTGAGTTACAATGTTGTTTCTCCTGCCTTCCCTCTCTGGATTGAGTTACAATGTTGTTTCCCCTGCCTTCCCTCTCCGGATTGAGTTACAATGTTGTTTCTCCTGCATTCCCTCTCTGGATTGAGTTACAATGTTGTTTCTCCTGCCTTCCCTCTCTGGATTGAGTTACAATGTTGTTTCTCCTGCCTTCCCTCTCTGCACTGAGTTACAATGTTGTTTCTCCTGCCTTCCCTCTCTGGATTGAGTTACAATGTTGTTTCTCCTGCCTTCCCTCTCTGGATTGAGTTACAATGTTGTTTCTCCTGCCTTCCCTCACTGCACTGAGTTACAATGTTGTTTCTCTTGCCTTCCCTCTCTGGATTGAGTTACAATGTTATTTCTCCTGCCTTCCCTCTCTGGATTGAGTTACAATGTTGTTTCTCCTGCCTTCCCTCTCTGGATTGAGTTACAATGTTGTTTCTCCAGCCTTCCCTCTCTGGATTGAGTTACAATGTTGTTTCTCCTGCCTTCCCTCTCTGGATTGAGTTACAATGTTGTTTCTCCTGCCTTCCCTCTCTGGATTGAGTTACAAAGTTGTTTCTCCTGCCTTCCCTCTCTGGATTGAGTTACAATGTTGTTTCCCCTGCCTTCCCTCTCTGGATTGAGTTAAAATGTTGTTTCTCCTGCCTTCCCTCTCTGGATTGAGTTACAGTGTTGTTTCTCCTGCCTTCCCTCTCTGAATGGAGTTACAATGTTGTTTCTCCTGCCTTCCCTCTCTGGATAGAGTTACAATGTTGTTTCTCCTGCCTTCCCTCTCTGGATTGAGTTACAATGTTGTTTCCCCTGCCTTCCCTTTCTGGATTGAGTTACAATGTTGTTTCTCCTGCCTTCCCTCTCTGGATTGAGTTACAATGTTATTTCTCCTGCCTTCCCTCACTGGATTGAGTTACAATGTTGTTTCCCCTGCCTTCCCTCTCTGGATTGAGTTACAATGTTGTTTCCCCTGCCTTCCCTCACTGGATTGAGTTACAATGTTGTTTCTCCTGCCTTTCCTCTCTGGATTGAGTTACAATGTTGTTTCCCCTGCCTTCCCTCACTGGATTGAGTTACAATGTTGTTTCCCCTGCCTTCCCTCACTGGATTGAGTTACAATGTTGTTTCTCCTGCCTTTCCTCTCTGGATTGAGTTACAATGTTGTTTCTCCTGCCTTCCCTCTCTGGATTGAGGTACAGTGTTGTTTCTCCTGCCTTCCCTCTCTGGATTGAGTTACAATGTTGTTTCTCCTGCCTTCCCTCTCTGGATTGAGGTACAGTGTTGTTTCTCCTGCCTTCCCTCTCTGGATTGAGGTACAGTGTTGTTTCTCCTGCCTTCCCTCTCTGGATTGAGTTACAATGTTGTTTCTCCTGCCTTCCCTCTCTGGATTGAGTTACAATGTTGTTTCCCCTGCCTTCCCTCTCTGGATTGAGTTACAATGTTGTTTCCCCTGCCTTCCCTCTCCGGATTGAGTTACAATGTTGTTTCTCCTGCCTTCCCTCTCTGGATTGAGTTACAATGTTGTTTCTCCTGCCTTCCCTCTCTGCACTGAGTTACAATGTTGTTTCTCCTGCCTTCCCTCTCTGGATTGAGTTACAATGTTGTTTCTCCTGCCTTCCCTCTCTGGATTGAGTTACAATGTTGTTTCCCCTGCCTTCCCTCTCTGGATTGAGTTACAATGTTGTTTCCCCTGCCTTCCCTCTCTGGATTGAGTTACAATGTTGTTTCTCCTGCCTTCCCTCTCTGGATTGAGTTACAATGTTGTTTCTCCTGCCTTCCCTCTCTGGATTGAGTTACAATGTTG
The DNA here is from genome assembly GCF_036365525.1 of Heterodontus francisci. Classification (NCBI taxonomy): domain Eukaryota; kingdom Metazoa; phylum Chordata; class Chondrichthyes; order Heterodontiformes; family Heterodontidae; genus Heterodontus; species Heterodontus francisci. Next base: position 89,901 of record NW_027141238.1, read on the forward strand.
TTTCTCCTGCCTTCCCTCTCCGGATTGAGTTACAATGTTGTTTCTCCTGCCTTCCCTCTCTGGATTGAGTTACAATGTTGTTTCTCCTGCCTTCCCTCTCTGGATTGAGTTACAATGTTGTTTCTCCTGCCTTCCCTCTCTGGATTGAGTTACAATGTTGTTTCTCCTGCCTTCCCTCTCTGGATTGAGTTACAATGTTGTTTCTCCTGCCTTCCCTCTCTGGATTGAGTTACAATGTTGTTTCCCCTGCCTTCCCTCTCCGGATTGAGTTACAATGTTGTTTCTCCTGCATTCCCTCTCTGGATTGAGTTACAATGTTGTTTCTCCTGCCTTCCCTCTCCGGATTGAGTTACAATGTTGTTTCTCCTGCATTCCCTCTCTGGATTGAGTTACAATGTTGTTTCTCCTGCCTTCCCTCTCTGCACTGAGTTACAATGTTGTTTCTCCTGCCTTCCCTCTCTGGATTGAGTTACAATGTTGTTTCTCCTGCCTTCCCTCTCTGGATTGAGTTACAATGTTGTTTCTCCTGCCTTCCCTCACTGCACTGAGTTACAATGTTGTTTCTCTTGCCTTCCCTCTCTGGATTGAGTTACAATGTTGTTTCTCCTGCCTTCCCTCTCTGGATTGAGTTACAATGTTGTTTCTCCAGCCTTCCCTCTCTGGATTGAGTTACAATGTTGTTTCTCCTGCCTTCCCTCTCTGGATTGAGTTACAATGTTGTTTCCCCTGCCTTCCCTCTCTGGATTGAGTTACAATGTTGTTTCCCCTGCCTTCCCTCTCTGCAGTGAGTTACAATGTTGTTTCTCCTGCCTTCCCTCTCTGGATTGAGTAACAATGTTGTTTCTCCAGCCTTCCCTCTCTGGATTGAGTTACAATGTTGTTTCTCCTGCCTTCCCTCTCTGGATTGAGTTACAAAGTTGTTTCTCCTGCCTTCCCTCTCTGGATTGAGTTACAATGTTGTTTCCCCTGCCTTCCCTCTCTGGATTGAGTTAAAATGTTGTTTCTCCTGCCTTCCCTCTCTGGATTGAGTTACAGTGTTGTTTCTCCTGCCTTCCCTCTCTGAATGGAGTTACAATGTTGTTTCTCCTGCCTTCCCTCTCTGGATAGAGTTACAATGTTGTTTCTCCTGCCTTCCCTCTCTGGATTGAGTTACAATGTTGTTTCCCCTGCCTTCCCTTTCTGGATTGAGTTACAATGATGTTTCTCCTGCCTTCCCTTTCTGGATTGAGTTACAAAGTTGTTTCTCCTGCCTTCCCTCTCTGGATTGAGTTACAATGTTGTTTCCCCTGCCTTCCCTCTCTGGATTGAGTTACAATGTTGTTTCCCCTGCCTTCCCTCTCTGGATTGAGTTAAAATGTTGTTTCTCCTGCCTTCCCTCTCTGGATTGAGTTACAGTGTTGTTTCTCCTGCCTTCCCTCTCTGAATGGAGTTACAATGTTGTTTCTCCTGCCTTCCCTCTCTGGATAGAGTTACAATGTTGTTTCTCCTGCCTTCCCTCTCTGGATTGAGTTACAATGTTGTTTCCCCTGCCTTCCCTTTCTGGATTGAGTTACAATGATGTTTCTCCTGCCTTCCCTCTCTGGATTGAGTTACAATGTTATTTCTCCTGCCTTCCCTCACTGGATTGAGTTACAATGTTGTTTCCCCTGCCTTCCCTCTCTGGATTGAGTTACAATGTTGTTTCCCCTGCCTTCCCTTTCTGGAATGAGTTACAATGATGTTTCTCCTGCCTTCCCTCTCTGGATTGAGTTACAATGTTATTTCTCCTGCCTTCCCTCTCTGGATTGAGTTACAATGTTGTTTCCCCTGCCTTCCCTCAATGGATTGAGTTACAATGTTGTTTCCCCTGCCTTCCCTCACTGGATTGAGTTACAATTTTGTTTCTCCTGCCTTTCCTCTCTGGATTGAGTTACAATGTTGTTTCTCCTGCCTTCCCTCTCTGGATTGAGGTACAGTGTTGTTTCTCCTGCCTTCCCTCTCTGGATTGAGTTATAATGTTGTTTCCCCTGCCTTCCCTCTCTGGATTGAGTTACAATGTTGTTTCTCCTGCCTTCCCTCTCTGGATTGAGTTACAATGTTGTTTCCCCTGCCTTCCCTCTCTGGATTGAGTTACAATGTTGTTTCCCCTGCCTTCCCTCTCTGGATTGAGTTACAATGTTGTTTCTCCTGCCTTCCCACTCTGGATTGAGTTACAATGTTGTTTCTCCTGCCTTCCCTCTCTGGATTGAGTTACAATGTTGTTTCTCCTGCCTTCCCTCTCTGGATTGAGTTACAATGTTGTTTCTCCTGCCTTCCCTCTCTGGATTGAGTTACAATGTTGTTTCTCCTGCCTTCCCTCTCTGGATTGAGTTACAATGTTGTTTCCCCTGCCTTCCCTCTCTGGATTGAGTTACAATGTTGTTTCTCCTGCCTTCCCTCTCTGGATTGAGTTACAATGTTGTTTCTCCTGCCTTCCCTCTCTGGATTGAGTTACAATGTTGTTTCCCCTGCCTTCCCTCTCTGGATTGAGTTACAATGTTGTTTCTCCTGCCTTCCCTCTCTGGATTGAGTTACAATGTTGTTTCTCCTGCCTTCCCTCTCTGGATTGAGTTACAATGTTGTTTCCCCTGCCTTCCCTCTCTGGATTGAGTTACAATGTTGTTTCTCCTGCCTTCCCTCTCTGGATTGAGTTACAATGTTGTTTCTCCTGCCTTCCCTCTCTGGATTGAGTTACAATGTTGTTTCTCCTGCCTTCCCTCTCTGGATTGAGTTACAATGTTGTTTCCCCTGCCTTCCCTCTCTGGATTGAGTTACAATGTTGTTTCCCCTGCCTTCCCTCTCTGGATTGAGTTACAATGTTGTTTCTCCTGCCTTCCCTCTCTGGATTGAGTTACAATGTTGTTTCTCCTGCCTTCCCTCTCTGGATTGAGTTACAATGTTGTTTCTCCTGCCTTCCCTCTCTGGATTGAGTTACAATGTTGTTTCCCCTGCCTTCCCTCACTGGATTGAGTTACAATGTTGTTTCCCCTGCCTTCCCTCTCTGGATTGAGTTACAATGTTGTTTCCCCTGCCTTCCCTCACTGGATTGAGTTACAATGTTGTTTCTCCTGCCTTCCCTCTCTGGATTGAGTTACAATGTTGTTTCTCCAGCCTTCCCTCTCTGGATTGACTTACAATGTTGTTTCTCCTGCCTTCCCTCTCTGGATTGAGTTACAATGTTGTTTCTCCTGCCTTCCCTCTCAGGATTGAGTTACAATGTTGTTTCTCCTGCCTTCCCTCTCTGGATTGAGTTACAATGTTGTTTCTCCTGCCTTCCCTCACTGGATTGAGTTACAATGTTGTTTCCCCTGCCTTCCCTCTCTGGATTGAGTTACAATGTTGTTTCCCCTGCCTTCCCTCACTGGATTGAGTTACAATGTTGTTTCTCCTGCCTTCCCTCTCTGGATTGAGTTACAATGTTGTTTCCCCTGCCTTCCCTCTCTGGATTGAGTTACAATGTTGTTTCTCCTGCCTTCCCTCTCTGGATTGAGTTACAATGTTGTTTCCCCTGCCTTCCCTCTCTGGATTGAGTTACAATGTTGTTTCCCCTGCCTTCCCTCACTGGATTGAGTTACAATGTTGTTTCTCCTGCCTTCCCTCTCTGGATTGAGTTACAATGTTGTTTCTCCTGCCTTCCCTCTCTGGATTGAGTTACAATGTTGTTTCTCCTGCCTTCCCTCTCTGGATTGAGTTACAATGTTGTTTCTCCAGCCTTCCCTCTCTGGATTGAGTTACAATGTTGTTTCTCCTGCCTTCCCTCTCTGGATTGAGTTACAATGTTGTTTCTCCTGCCTTCCCTCTCCGGATTGAGTTACAATGTTGTTTCTCCTGCCTTCCATCTCTGGATTGAGTTACAATGTTGTTTCCCCTGCCTTCCCTCTCTGGATTGAGTTACAATGTTGTTTCTCCTGCCTTCCCTCTCTGGATTGAGTTACAATGTTGTTTCTCCTGCCTTCCCTCTCTGGATTGAGTTACAATGTTGTTTCCCCTGCCTTCCCTCTCTGGATTGAGTTACAATGTTGTTTCTCCTGCCTTCCCTCTCTGGATTGAGTTACAATGTTGTTTCTCCTGCCTTCCCTCTCTGGATTGAGTTACAATGTTGTTTCCCCTGCCTTCCCTCTCTGGATTGAGTTACAATGTTGTTTCTCCTGCCTTCCCTCTCTGGATTGAGTTACAATGTTGTTTCTCCTGCCTTCCCTCTCTGGATTGATTTACAATGTTGCTTCTCCTGCCTTCCCTCTCTGGATTGAGTTACAATGTTGTTTCTCCTGCCTTCCCTCTCTGGATTGAGGTACAGTGTTGTTTCCCCTGCCTTCCCTCTCTGGATTGAGTTACAATGTTGTTTCTCCTGCCTTCCCTCACTGGATTGAGTTACAATGTTGTTTCCCCTGCCTTCCCTCTCTGGATTGATTTACAATGTTGTTTCTCCTGCCTTCCCTCTCTGGATTGAGTTACAATGTTGTTTCTCCTGCCTTCCCTCTCTGGATTGAGTTACAATGTTGTTTCCCCTGCCTTCCCTCTCTGGATTGATTTACAATGTTGTTTCTCCTGCCTTCCCTCTCTGGATTGAGTTACAATGTTGTTTCTCCTGCCTTCCCTCTCTGGATTGAGTTACAATGTTGTTTCTCCTGCCTTCCCTCTCTGGATTGAGTTACAATGTTGTTTCTCCTGCCTTCCCTCTCTGGATTGAGTTACAATGTTGTTTCTCCAGCCTTCCCTCTCTGGATTGAGTTACAATGTTGTTTCTCCTGCCTTCCCTCTCTGGATTGAGTTACAATGTTGTTTCTCCTGCCTTCCCTCTCTGGATTGAGTTACAATGTTGTTTCTCCTGCCTTCCCTCTCTGGATTGAGTTACAATGTTGTTTCTCCTGCCTTCCCTCTCTGGATTGAGTTACAATGTTGTTTCTCCTGCCTTCCCTCTCTGGATTGAGTTACAAAGTTGGTTCTCCTGCCTTCCCTCTCTGGATTGAGTTACAATGTTGTTTCCCCTGCCTTCCCTCTCTGGATTGAGTTACAATGTTGTTTCTCCTGCCTTCCCTCTCTGGATTGAGTTACAATGTTGTTTCTCCTGCCTTCCCTCTCTGGATTGAGTTACAAAGTTGTTTCTCCTGCCTTCCCTCTCTGGATTGAGTTACAATGTTGTTTCTCCTGCCTTCCCTCTCTGGATTGAGGGACAGTGTTGTTTCTCCTGCCTTCCCTCTCTGGATTGAGTTCCAATGTTGTTTCTCCTGCCTTCCCTCTCTGGATTGAGTTACAAAGTTGTTTCTCCAGCCTTCCCTCTCTGGATTGAGTTACAATGTTGTTTCTCTGCCTTCCCTCTCTGGATTGAGTTACAATGTTGTTTCTCCTGCCTTCCCTCTCTGGATTGAGTTACAAAGTTGTTTCTCCTGCCTTCCCTCTCTGGATTGAGGTACAGTGTTGTTTCTCCTGCCTTCCCTCTCTGGATTGAGGGACAGTGTTGTTTCTCCTGCCTTCCCTCTCTGGATTGAGTTCCAATGTTGTTTCTCCTGCCTTCCCTCTCTGGATTGAGTTACAAAGTTGTTTCTCCTGCCTTCCCTCTCTGGATTGAGTTACAATGTTGTTTCTCCTGCCTTCCCTCTCTGGATTGAGGTACAGTGTTGTTTCTCCTGCCTTCCCTCTCTGGATTGAGTTACAATGTTGTTTCTCCTGCCTTCCCTCTCTGGATTGAGTTACAAAGTTGTTTCTCCTGCCTTCCCTCTCTGGATTGAGTTACAATGTTGTTTCTCCTGCCTTCCCTCTCTGGATTGAGTTACAATGTTGTTTCTCCTGCCTTCCCTCTCTGGATTGAGTTACAATGTTGTTTCTCCTGCCTTCCCTCTCTGGATTGAGTTACAAAGTTGTTTCTCCTGCCTTCCCTCTCTGGATTGAGTTACAATGTTGTTTCTCCTGCCTTCCCTCTCTGGATTGAGTTACAATGTTGTTTCTCCTGCCTTCCCTCTCTGGATTGAGTTACAATGTTGTTTCTCTGCCTTCCCTCTCTGGATTGAGTTACAATGTTGTTTCTCCTGCCTTCCCTCTCTGGATTGAGTTACAATGTTGTTTCTCCTGCCTTCCCTCTCTGGATTGAGGTACAGTGTTGTTTCTCCTGCCTTCCCTCTCTGGATTGAGTTACAATGTTGTTTCCCCTGCCTTCCCTCTCTGGATTGAGTTACAATGTTGTTTCTCCTGCCTTCCCTCTCTGGATTGAGTTACAATGTTGTTTCTCCTGCGTTCCCTCTCTGGATTGAGTTACAATGTTGTTTCCCCTGCCTTCCCTCTCTGGATTGAGTTACAATGTTGTTTCCCCTGCCTTCCCTCTCTGGATTGAGTTACAATGTTGTTTCTCCTGCCTTCCCTCTCTGGATTGAGTTACAATGTTGTTTCTCCTGCCTTCCCTCTCTGGATTGAGTTACAAAGTTGTTTCTCCTGCCTTCCCTCTCTGGATTGAGTTACAATGTTGTTTCCCCTGCCTTCCCTCTCTGGATTGAGTTAAAATGTTGTTTCTCCTGCCTTCCCTCTCTGGATTGAGTTACAGTGTTGTTTCTCCTGCCTTCCCTCTCTGAATGGAGTTACAATGTTGTTTCTCCTGCCTTCCCTCTCTGGATAGAGTTACAATGTTGTTTCTCCTGCCTTCCCTCTCTGGATTGAGTTACAATGTTGTTTCCCCTGCCTTCCCTTTCTGGATTGAGTTACAATGTTGTTTCTCCTGCCTTCCCTCTCTGGATTGAGTTACAATGTTATTTCTCCTGCCTTCCCTCACTGGATTGAGTTACAATGTTGTTTCTCCAGCCTTCCCTCTCTGGATTGAGTTACAATGTTGTTTCTCCTGCCTTCCCTCTCTGGATTGAGTTACAAAGTTGTTTCTCCTGCCTTCCCTCTCTGGATTGAGTTACAATGTTGTTTCCCCTGCCTTCCCTCTCTGGATTGAGTTAAAATGTTGTTTCTCCTGCCTTCCCTCTCTGGATTGAGTTACAGTGTTGTTTCTCCTGCCTTCCCTCTCTGAATGGAGTTACAATGTTGTTTCTCCTGCCTTCCCTCTCTGGATAGAGTTACAATGTTGTTTCTCCTGCCTTCCCTCTCTGGATTGAGTTACAATGTTGTTTCCCCTGCCTTCCCTTTCTGGATTGAGTTACAATGTTGTTTCTCCTGCCTTCCCTCTCTGGATTGAGTTACAATGTTATTTCTCCTGCCTTCCCTCACTGGATTGAGTTACAATGTTGTTTCCCCTGCCTTCCCTCTCTGGATTGAGTTACAATGTTGTTTCCCCTGCCTTCCCTCACTGGATTGAGTTACAATGTTGTTTCTCCTGCCTTTCCTCTCTGGATTGAGTTACAATGTTGTTTCTCCTGCCTTCCCTCTCTGGATTGAGGTACAGTGTTGTTTCTCCTGCCTTCCCTCTCTGGATTGAGTTATAATGTTGTTTCCCCTGCCTTCCCTCTCTGGATTGAGTTACAATGTTGTTTCTCCTGCCTTCCCTCTCTGGATTGAGTTACAATGTTGTTTCCCCTGCCTTCCCTCTCTGGATTGAGTTACAATGTTGTTTCCCCTGCCTTCCCTCTCTGGATTGAGTTACAATGTTGTTTCTCCTGCCTTCCCTCTCTGGATTGAGTTACAATGTTGTTTCTCCAGCCTTCCCTCTCTGGATTGAGTTACAATGTTGTTTCTCCTGCCTTCCCTCTCTGGATTGAGTTACAATGTTGTTTCTCCAGCCTTCCCTCTCTGGATTGAGTTACAATGTTGTTTCTCCTGCCTTCCCTCTCTGGATTGAGTTACAATGTTGTTTCTCCTGCCTTCCCTCTCTGGATTGAGTTACAATGTTGTTTCTCCTGCCTTCCCACTCTGGATTGAGTTACAATGTTGTTTCTCCTGCCTTCCCTCTCTGGATTGAGTTACAATGTTGTTTCTCCTGCCTTCCCTCTCTGGATTGAGTTACAATGTTGTTTCTCCTGCCTTCCCTCTCTGGATTGAGTTACAATGTTGTTTCTCCTGCCTTTCCTCTCTGGATTGAGTTACAATGTTGTTTCTCCTGCCTTCCCTCTCTGGATTGAGTTACAATGTTGTTTCCCCTGCCTTCCCTCTCTGGATTGAGTTACAATGTTGTTTCCCCTGCCTTCCCTCTCTGGATTGAGTTACAATGTTGTTTCTCCTGCCTTCCCTCTCTGGATTGAGTTACAATGTTGTTTCTCCTGCCTTCCCTCTCTGGATTGAGTTACAATGTTGTTTCTCCTGCCTTCCCTCACTGGATTGAGTTACAATGTTGTTTCCCCTGCCTTCCCTCTCTGGATTGAGTTACAATGTTGTTTCCCCTGCCTTCCCTCACTGGATTGAGTTACAATGTTGTTTCTCCTGCCTTCCCTCTCTGGATTGAGTTACAATGTTGTTTCTCCAGCCTTCCCTCTCTGGATTGAGTTACAATGTTGTTTCTCCTGCCTTCCCTCTCTGGATTGAGTTACAATGTTGTTTCTCCTGCCTTCCCTCTCAGGATTGAGTTACAATGTTGTTTCTCCTGCCTTCCCTCACTGGATTGAGTTACAATGTTGTTTCTCCTGCCTTCCCTCTCTGGATTGAGTTACAATGTTGTTTCTCCTGCCTTCCCTCACTGGATTGATTTACAATGTTGTTTCTCCTGCCTTCCCTCTCTGGATTGAGTTACAATGTTGTTTCTCCTGCCTTCCCTCACTGGATTGAGTTACAATGTTGTTTCCCCTGCCTTCCCTCTCTGGATTGAGTTACAATGTTGTTTCCCCTGCCTTCCCTCACTGGATTGAGTTACAATGTTGTTTCTCCTGCCTTCCCTCTCTGGATTGAGTTACAATGTTGTTTCTCCTGCCTTCCCTCTCTGGATTGAGTTACAATGTTGTTTCTCCTGCCTTCCCTCTCTGGATTGAGTTACAATGTTGTTTCCCCTGCCTTCCCTCTCCGGATTGAGTTACAATGTTGTTTCCCCTGCCTTCCCTCACTGGATTGAGTTACAATGTTGTTTCTCCTGCCTTCCCTCTCTGGATTGAGTTACAATGTTGTTTCTCCTGCCTTCCCTCTCTGGATTGAGTTACAATGTTGTTTCTCCTGCCTTCCCTCTCTGGATTGAGTTACAATGTTGTTTCTCCTGCCTTCCCTCTCTGGATTGAGTTACAATGTTGTTTCCCCTGCCTTCCCTCTCTGGATTGAGTTACAATGTTGTTTCTCCTGCCTTCCCTCTCTGGATTGAGTTACAATGTTGTTTCTCCTGCCTTCCCTCTCCGGATTGAGTTACAATGTTGTTTCTCCTGCCTTCCCTCTCTGGATTGAGTTACAATGTTGTTTCCCCTGCCTTCCCTCTCCGGATTGAGTTACAATGTTGTTTCTCCTGCCTTCCCTCTCTGGATTGAGTTACAATGTTGTTTCTCCTGCCTTCCCTCTCTGGATTGAGTTACAATGTTGTTTCTCCTGCCTTCCCTCTCTGGATTGAGTTACAATGTTGTTTCTCCTGCCTTCCCTCTCTGGATTGAGTTACAATGTTGTTTCTCCTGCCTTCCCTCTCTGGATTGAGTTACAATGTTGTTTCTCCTGCCTTCCCTCTCTGGATTGAGTTACAATGTTGTTTCTCCTGCCTTCCCTCTCTGGATTGAGTTACAATGTTGTTTCCCCTGCCTTCCCTCTCTGGATTGAGTTACAATGTTGTTTCTCCTGCCTTCCCTCTCTGGATTGAGTTACAATGTTGTTTCTCCTGCCTTCCCTCTCTGGATTGAGTTACAATGTTGTTTCCCCTGCCTTCCCTCTTTGGATTGAGTTACAATGTTGTTTCTCCTGCCTTCCGTCTCTGCACTGAGTTACAATGTTGTTTCTCCTGCCTTCCCTCTCCGGATTGAGTTACAATGTTGTTTCCCCTGCCTTCCCTCTCTGGATTGAGTTACAATGTTGTTTCTCCTGCCTTCCCTCTCTGGATTGAGTTACAATGTTGTTTCCCCTACCTTCCCTCTCTGGATTGAGTTACAATGTTGTTTCCCCTGCCTTCCCTCTCTGGATTGAGTTACAATGTTGTTTCCCCTGCCTTCCCTCTCTGGATTGAGTTACAATGTTGTTTCTCCTGCCTTCCCTCTCTGGATTGAGTTACAATGTTGTTTCTCCTGCCTTCCCTCTTTGGATTGAGTTACAATGTTGTTTCCCCTGCCTTCCCTCTCTGGATTGAGTTACAATGTTGTTTCTCCTGCCTTCCCTCTCTGGATTGAGTTACAATGTTGTTTCTCCTGCCTTCCCTCTCTGGATTGATTTACAATGTTGCTTCTCCTGCCTTCCCTCTCTGGATTGAGTTACAATGTTGTTTCCCCTGCCTTCCCTCTCTGGATTGATTTACAATGTTGTTTCTCCTGCCTTCCCTCTCTGGATTGAGTTACAATGTTGTTTCTCCTGCCTTCCCTCTCTGGATTGAGTTACAATGTTGTTTCTCCAGCCTTCCCTCTCTGGATTGAGTTACAATGTTGTTTCTCCTGCCTTCCCTCTCTGGATTGAGTTACAATGTTGTTTCTCCTGCCTTCCCTCTCTGGATTGAGTTACAATGTTGTTTCTCCTGCCTTCCCTCTCTGGATTGAGTTACAATGTTGTTTCTCCTGCCTTCCCTCTCTGGATTGAGTTACAATGTTGTTTCTCATGCCTTCCCTCTCTGGATTGAGTTACAAAGTTGTTTCTCCTGCCTTCCCTCTCTGGATTGAGTTACAATGTTGTTTCCCCTGCCTTCCCTCTCTGGATTGAGTTACAATGTTGTTTCTCCTGCCTTCCCTCTCTGGATTGAGTTACAATGTTGTTTCTCCTGCCTTCCCTCTCTGGATTGAGTTACAAAGTTGTTTCTCCTGCCTTCCCTCTCTGGATTGAGTTACAATGTTGTTTCTCCTGCCTTCCCTCTCTTGATTGAGGTACAGTGTTGTTTCTCCTGCCTTCCCTCTCTGGATTGAGTTACAATGTTGTTTCTCCTGCCTTCCCTCTCTGGATTGAGTTACAAAGTTGTTTCTCCTGCCTTCCCTCTCTGGATTGAGTTACAATGTTGTTTCTCCTGCCTTCCCTCTCTGGATTGAGGTACAGTGTTGTTTCTCCTGCCTTCCCTCTCTGGATTGAGTTACAATGTTGTTTCTCCTGCCTTCCCTCTCTGGATTGAGTTACAAAGTTGTTTCTCCTGCCTTCCCTCTCTGGATTGAGTTACAATGTTGTTTCTCCTGCCTTCCCTCTCTGGATTGAGTTACAATGTTGTTTCTCCTGCCTTCCCTCTCTGGATTGAGTTACAATGTTGTTTCCCCTGCCTTCCCTCTCTGGATTGAGTTACAATGTTGTTTCTCCTGCCTTCCCTCTCTGGATTGAGTTACAAAGTTGTTTCTCCTGCCTTCCCTCTCTGGATTGAGTTACAATGTTGTTTCTCCTGCCTTCCCTCTCTGGATTGAGGTACAGTGTTCTCTCTGGATTGAGTTACAATGTTGTTTCTCCTGCCTTCCCTCTCTGGATTGATTTACAATGTTGTTTCTCCTGCCTTCCCTCTCTGGATTGAGTTACAATGTTGTTTCTCCTGCCTTCCCTCTCTGGATTGAGTTACAATGTTGTTTCTCCTGCCTTCCCTCTCTGGATTGAGTTACAATGTTGTTTCTCCTGCCTTCCCTCTCTGGATTGAGTTACAATGTTGTTTCTCCTGCCTTCCCTCTCTGGATTGAGTTACAATGTTGTTTCTCCTGCCTTCCCACTCTGGATTGAGTTACAATGTTGTTTCTCCTGCCTTCCCTCTCCGGATTGAGTTACAATGTTGTTTCTCCTGCCTTCCCTCTCTGGATTGAGTTACAATGTTGTTTCCCCTGCCTTCCCTCTCTGGATTGAGTTACAATGTTGTTTCTCCTGCCTTCCCTCTCTGGATTGAGTTACAATGTTGTTTCTCCTGCCTTCCCTCTTTGGATTGAGTTACAATGTTGTTTCCCCTGCCTTCCCTCTCTGGATTGAGTTACAATGTTGTTTCTCCTGCCTTCCCTCTCTGGATTGAGTTACAATGTTGTTTCTCCTGCCTTCCCTCTCTGGATTGATTTACAATGTTGCTTCTCCTGCCTTCCCTCTCTGGATTGAGTTACAATGTTGTTTCCCCTGCCTTCCCTCTCTGGATTGATTTACAATGTTGTTTCTCCTGCCTTCCCTCTCTGGATTGAGTTACAATGTTGTTTCTCCTGCCTTCCCTCTCTGGATTGAGTTACAATGTTGTTTCTCCAGCCTTCCCTCTCTGGATTGAGTTACAATGTTGTTTCTCCTGCCTTCCCTCTCTGGATTGAGTTACAATGTTGTTTCTCCTGCCTTCCCTCTCTGGATTGAGTTACAATGTTGTTTCCCCTGCCTTCCCTCTCTGGATTGAGTTACAATGTTGTTTCTCCTGCCTTCCCTCTCTGGATTGAGTTACAATGTTGTTTCTCCTGCCTTCCCTCTCTGGATTGAGTTACAATGTTGTTTCTCCTGCCTTCCCTCTCTGGATTGAGTTACAAAGTTGTTTCTCCTGCCTTCCCTCTCTGGATTGAGTTACAATGTTGTTTCCCCTGCCTTCCCTCTCTGGATTGAGTTACAATGTTGTTTCTCCTGCCTTCCCTCACTGGATTGAGTTACAAAGTTGTTTCTCCTGCCTTCCCTCTCTGGATTGAGTTACAATGTTGTTTCTCCTGCCTTCCCTCTCTGGATTGAGGTACAGTGTTGTTTCTCCTGCCTTCCCTCTCTGGATTGAGTTACAATGTTGTTTCTCCTGCCTTCCCTCTCTGGATTGAGTTACAAAGTTGTTTCTCCTGCCTTCCCTCTCTGGATTGAGTTACAATGTTGTTTCTCCTGCCTTCCCTCTCTGGATTGAGGTACAGTGTTGTTTCTCCTGCCTTCCCTCTCTGGATTGAGTTACAATGTTGTTTCTCCTGCCTTCCCTCTCTGGATTGAGTTACAAAGTTGTTTCTCCTGCCTTCCCTCTCTGGATTGAGTTACAATGTTGTTTCTCCTGCCTTCCCTCTCTGGATTGAGGTACAGTGTTGTTTCTCCTGCCTTCCCTCTCTGGATTGAGTTACAATGTTGTTTCTCCTGCCTTCCCTCTCTGGATTGAGTTACAAAGTTGTTTCTCCTGCCTTCCCTCTCTGGATTGAGTTACAATGTTGTTTCTCCTGCCTTCCCTCTCTGGATTGAGTTACTATGTTGTTTCTCCTGCCTTCCCTCTCTGGATTGAGTTACAATGTTGTTTCCCCTGCCTTCCCTCTCTGGATTGAGTTACAATGTTGTTTCCCCTGCCTTCCCTCTCTGGATTGAGTTACAATGTTGTTTCTCCTGCCTTCCCTCTCTGGATTGAGTTACAATGTTGTTTCTCCTGCCTTCCCTCTCTGGATTGAGTTACAATGTTGTTTCTCCTGCCTTCCCTCTCTGGATTGAGTTACAATGTTGTTTCTCCTGCCTTCCCTCTCTGGATTGAGTTACAATGTTGTTTCTCCTGCCTTCCCTCTCTGGATTGAGGTACAGTGTTGTTTCTCCTGCCTTCCCTCTCTGGATTGAGTTACAATGTTGTTTCCCCTGCCTTCCCTCTCTGGATTGAGTTACAATGTTGTTTCTCCTGCCTTCCCTCTCTGGATTGAGTTACAATGTTGTTTCTCCTGCCTTCCCTCTCTGGATTGAGTTACAATGTTGTTTCCCCTGCCTTCCCTCTCTGGATTGAGTTACAATGTTGTTTCTCCTGCCTTCCCTCTCTGGATTGAGTTACAATGTTGTTTCCCCTACCTTCCCTCTCTGGATTGAGTTACAATGTTGTTTCTCCTGCCTTCCCTCACTGGATTGAGTTACAATGTTGTTTCCCCTACCTTCCCTCTCTGGATTGAGTTACAATGTTGTTTCTCCTGCCTTCCCTCTTTGGATTGAGTTACAATGTTGTTTCTCCAGCCTTCCCTCTCCGGATTGAGTTACAATGTTGTTTCTCCTGCCTTCCCTCTCTGGATTGAGTTACAATGTTGTTTCTCCTGCCTTCCCTCACTGGATTGAGTTACAATGTTGTTTCCCCTACCTTCCCTCTCTGGATTGAGTTACAATGTTGTTTCTCCTGCCTTCCCTCACTGGATTGAGTTACAATGTTGTTTCCCCTACCTTCCCTCTCTGGATTGAGTTACAATGTTGTTTCTCCTGCCTTCCCTCTCTGGATTGAGTTACAATGTTGTTTCTCCTGCCTTCCCTCTCTGGATTGAGGTACAGTGTTGTTTCTCCTGCCTTCCCTCTCTGGATTGAGTTACAATGTTGTTTCTCCTGCCTTCCCTCACTGGATTGAGTTACAATGTTGTTTCCCCTACCTTCCCTCTCTGGATTGAGTTACAATGTTGTTTCTCCTGCCTTCCCTCTTTGGATTGAGTTACAATGTTGTTTCTCCTGCCTTCCCTCTCTGGATTGAGTTACAAAGTTGTTTCTCCTGCCTTCCCTCTCTGGATTGAGTTACAATGTTGTTTCTCCTGCCTTCCCTCTCTGGATTGAGGTACAGTGTTGTTTCTCCTTCCTTCCCTCTCTGGATTGAGTTACAATGTTGTTTCTCCTGCCTTCCCTCTCTGGATTGAGTTACAAAGTTGTTTCTCCTGCCTTCCCTCTCTGGATTGAGTTACATTGTTGTTTCTCCTGCCTTCCCTCTCTGGATTGAGTTACAATGTTGTTTCTCCTGCCTTCCCTCTCTGGATTGAGTTACAATGTTGTTTCTCCTGCCTTCCCTCTCTGGATTGAGTTACAATGTTGTTTCTCCTGCCTTCCCTCTCTGGATTGAGGTACAGTGTTGTTTCTCCTGCCTTCCCTCTCTGGATTGAGTTACAATGTTGTTTCCCCTGCCTTCCCTCTCTGGATTGAGTTACAATGTTGTTTCTCCTGCCTTCCCTCTCTGGATTGAGTTACAATGTTGTTTCTCCTGCCTTCCCTCTCTGGATTGAGTTACAATGTTGTTTCCCCTGCCTTCCCTCTCTGGATTGAGTTACAATGTTGTTTCACCTGCCTTCCCTCTCCGGATTGAGTTACAATGTTGTTTCTCCTGCCTTCCCTCTCTGGATTGAGTTACAATGTTGTTTCTCCTGCCTTCCCTCTCTGGATTGAGGTACAGTGTTGTTTCTCCTGCCTTCCCTCTCTGGATTGAGTTACAATGTTGTTTCCCCTGCCTTCCCTCTCTGGATTGAGTTACAATGTTGTTTCTCCTGCCTTCCCTCTCTGGATTGAGTTACAATGTTGTTTCTCCTGCCTTCCCTCTCTGGATTGAGTTACAATGTTGTTTCTCCTGCCTTCCCTCTCTGGATTGAGTTACAATGTTGTTTCTCCTGCCTTCCCTCTCTGGATTGAGTTACAATGTTGTTTCCCCTGCCTTCCCTCTCTGGATTGAGTTACAATGTTGTTTCTCCTGCCTTCCCTCTCTGGATTGAGTTACAATGTTGTTTCTCCTGCCTTCCCTCTCTGGATTGAGTTACAATGTTGTTTCCCCTGCCTTCCCTCTCTGGATTGAGTTACAATGTTGTTTCCCCTGCCTTCCCTCTCTGGATTGAGTTACAATGTTGTTTCTCCTGCCTTCCCTCTCTGGATTGAGTTACAATGTTGTTTCTCCTGCCTTCCCTCTCTGGATTGAGTTACAATGTTGTTTCTCCTGCCTTCCCTCTCTGGATTGAGTTACAATGTTGTTTCTCCTGCCTTCCCTCTCTGGATTGAGTTACAATGTTGTTTCTCCTGCCTTCCCTCTCTGGATTGAGTTACAATGTTGTTTCTCCTGCCTTCCCTCTCTGGATTGAGTTACAATGTTGTTTCTCCTGCCTTCCCTCTCTGGATTGAGTTACAATGTTGTTTCTCCTGCCTTCCCTCTCTGGATTGAGTTACAATGTTGTTTCTCCTGCCTTCCCTCTCTGGATTGAGTTACAATGTTGTTTCCCCTGCCTTCCCTCTCTGGATTGAGTTACAATGTTGTTTCTCCTGCCTTCCCTCTCTGGATTGAGTTACAATGTTGTTTCTCCTGCCTTCCCTCTCTGGATTGAGTTACAATGTTGTTTCCCCTGCCTTCCCTCTCTGGATTGAGTTACAAAGTTGTTTCTCCTGCCTTCCCTCTCTGCACTGAGTTACAATGTTGTTTCTCCTGCCTTCCCTCTCTGGATTGAGTTACAAAGTTGTTTCTCCTGCCTTCCCTCTCTGGATTGAGTTACAATGTTGTTTCTCCTGCCTTCCCTCACTGGATTGAGTTACAATGTTGTTTCCCCTGCATTCCCTCTCTGGATTGAGTTACAATGTTGTTTCTCCTGCCTTCCCTCTCTGGATTGAGTTACAATGTAGTTTCCCCTGCCTTCCCTCACTGGATTGAGTTACAATGTTGTTTCCCCTGCATTCCCTCACTGGATTGAGTTACAATGTTGTTTCTCCTGCCTTCCCTCTCTGGATTGAGTTACAATGTTGTTTCTCCTGCCTTCCCTCTCTGGATTGAGTTACAATGTTGTTTCTCCTGCCTTCCCTCTCTGGATTGAGTTACACTGTTGTTTCCCCTGCCTTCCCTCTCTGGATTGAGTTACAATGTTGTTTCTCCTGCCTTCCCTCTCTGGATTGAGTTACAATGTTGTTTCTCCTGCCTTCCCTCTCTGGATTGAGTTACAATGTTGTTTCTCCTGCCTTCCCTCTCTGGATTGAGTTACACTGTTGTTTCCCCTGCCTTCCCTCACTGGATTGAGTTACAATGTTGTTTCTCCTGCCTTCCCTCTCTGGATTGAGTTACAATGTTGTTTCTCCTGCCTTCCCTCTCTGGATTGAGTTACAATGTTGTTTCTCCTGCCTTCCCTCTCTGGATTGAGTTACAATGTTGTTTCTCCTGCCTTCCCTCTCTGGATTGAGTTACACTGTTGTTTCCCCTGCCTTCCCTCTCTGGATTGAGTTACAATGTTGTTTCTCCTGCCTTCCCTCTCTGGATTGAGTTACAATGTTGTTTCTCCTGCCTTCCCTCTCTGGATTGAGTTACAATGTTGTTTCTCCTGCCTTCCCTCTCTGGATTGAGTTACAATGTTGTTTCTCCTGCCTTCCCTCTCTGGATTGAGTTACACTGTTGTTTCCCCTGCCTTCCCTCTCTGGATTGAGGTACAGTGTTGTTTCTCCTGCCTTCCCTCTCTGGATTGAGTTACAATGTTGTTTCCCCTGCCTTCCCTCTCTGGATTGAGTTACAATGTTGTTTCTCCTGCCTTCCCTCTCTGGATTGAGTTACAATGTTGTTTCTCCTGCCTTCCCTCTCTGGATTGAGTTACAATGTTGTTTCTCCTGCCTTCCCTCTCTGGATTGAGTTACAATGTTGTTTCTCCTGCCTTCCCTCACTGGATTGAGTTACAATGTAGTTTCCCCTGCCTTCCCTCACTGGATTGAGTTACAATGTAGTTTCCCCTGCCTTCCCTCACTGGATTGAGTTACAATGTTGTTTCCCCTGCATTCCCTCACTGGATTGAGTTACAATGTTGTTTCTCCTGCCTTCCCTCACTGGATTGAGTTACAATGTAGTTTCCCCTGCCTTCCCTCACTGGATTGAGTTACAATGTTGTTTCCCCTGCATTCCCTCACTGGATTGAGTTACAATGTTGTTTCTCCTGCCTTCCCTCTCTGGATTGAGTTACAATGTTGTTTCCCCTGCATTCCCTCACTGGATTGAGTTACAATGTTGTTTCTCCTGCCTTCCCTCTCTGGATTGAGTTACAATGTTGTTTCTCCTGCCTTCCCTCTCTGCACTGAGTTACAATGTTGTTTCCCCTGCCTTCCCTCTCTGGATTGAGTTACAATGTTGTTTCCCCTGCCTTCCCTCTCTGGATTGAGTTACAATGTTGTTTCCCCTGCCTTCCCTCTCTGGATTGAGTTACAATGTTGTTTCCCCTGCCTTCCCTCTCTGGATTGAGTTACAATGTTGTTTCTCCTGCCTTCCCTCTCTGGATTGAGTTACAATGTTGTTTCCCCTGCCTTCCCTCTCTGGATTGAGTTACAATGTTGTTTCTCCTGCCTTCCCTCTCTGGATTGATTTACAATGTTGTTTCCCCTGCGTTCCCTCTCTGGATTGAGTTACAATGTTGTTTCTCCTGCCTTCCCTCTCTGGATTGAGTTACAATGTTGTTTCTCCTGCCTTCCGTCTCTGCACTGAGTTACAATGTTGTTTCTCCTGCCTTCCCTCTCTGGATTGAGTTACAATGTTGTTTCTCTTGCCTTCCCTCTCTGCACTGAGTTACAATGTTGTTTCTCCTGCCTTCCCTCTCTGGATTGAGTTACAATGTTGTTTCTCCTGCCTTCCCTCTCTGGATTGAGTTACAATGTTGTTTCTCCTGCCTTCCCTCTCTGGATTGAGTTACAATGTTGTTTCCCCTGCCTTCCCTCTCCGGATTGAGTTACAATGTTGTTTCTCCTGCCTTCCCTCTCTGGATTGAGTTACAATGTTGTTTCCCCTGCGTTCCCTCTCCGGATTGAGTTACAATGTTGTTTCCCCTGCCTTCCCTTTCTGGATTGAGTTACAATGTTGTTTCCCCTGCCTTCCCTCTCTGGATTGAGTTACAATGTTGTTTCTCCTGCCTTCCCTCTCTGGATTGAGTTACAATGTTGTTTCCCCTGCCTTCCCTCTCCGGATTGAGTTACAATGTTGTTTCCCCTGCCTTCCCTCTCCGGATTGAGTTACAATGTTGTTTCTCCTGCCTTCCCTCTCTGGATTGAGTTACAATGTTGTTTCTCCTGCCTTCCCTCTCTGGATTGAGTTACAATGTTGTTTCTCCTGCCTTCCCTCTCTGGATTGAGTTACAATGTTGTTTCCCCTGCCTTCCCTCTCCGGATTGAGTTACAATGTTGTTTCCCCTGCCTTCCCTCTCCGGATTGAGTTACAATGTTGTTTCTCCTGCCTTCCCTCTCTGGATTGAGTTACAATGTTGTTTCTCCTGCCTTCCCTCTCTGGATTGAGTTACAATGTTGTTTCTCCTGCCTTCCCTCTCTGGATTGAGTTACAATGTTGTTTCTCTTGCCTTCCCTCTCTGGATTGAGTTACAATGTTGTTTCTCCTGCCTTCCCTCTCTGGATTGAGTTACAATGTTGTTTCTCCTGCCTTCCCTCTCTGGATTGAGTTACAATGTTGTTTCTCCTGCCTTCCCTCTCTGGATTGAGTTACAATGTTGTTTCTCCTGCCTTCCCTCTCTGGATTGAGTTACAATGTTGTTTCTCTTGCCTTCCCTCTCTGGATTGAGTTACAATGTTGTTTCTCCTGCCTTCCCTCTCTGGATTGAGTTACAATGTTGTTTCTCCTGCCTTCCCTCTCTGGATTGAGTTACAATGTTGTTTCTCCTGCCTTCCCTCTCTGGATTGAGTTACAATGTTGTTTCTCCTGCCTTCCCTCTCTGGATTGAGTTACAATGTTGTTTCTCCTGCCTTCCCTCTCCGGATTGAGTTACAATGTTGTTTCTCCTGCCTTCCCTCTCTGGATTGAGTTACAATGTTGTTTCTCCTGCCTTCCCTCTCTGGATTGAGTTACAATGTTGTTTCTCCTGCCTTCCCTCTCTGGATTGAGTTACAATGTTGTTTCTCCTGCCTTCCCTCTCTGGATTGAGTTACATTGTTGTTTCCCCTGCCTTCCCTCTCTGGATTGAGTTACAATGTTGTTTCTCTTGCCTTCCCTCTCTGGATTGAGTTACAATGTTGTTTCTCCTGCCTTCCGTCTCTGCACTGAGTTACAATGTTGTTTCTCTTGCCTTCCCTCTCTGGATTGAGTTACAGTGTTGTTTCTCCTGCCTTCCCTCTCTGGATTGAGTTACAATGTTGTTTCTCCTGCTTTCCGTCTCTGCACTGAGTTACAATGTTGTTTCTCTTGCCTTCCCTCTCTGGATTGAGTTACAGTGTTGTTTCTCCTGCCTTCCCTCTCTGGATTGAGTTACAATGTTGTTTCTCCTGCTTTCCGTCTCTGCACTGAGTTACAATGTTCTCCCCTCTCTCTCTCTCTGTGCAGAAGAAGAGTCGGGAGGAGAGCAGTGGTGAGGGCAGTGGAGTGGAGATTCTGGCGAATCGGCCCTATTCCGATGGTCCCGGGGGATGCGGACAGTTTACGCACAAGGTTTACCACGTTGGTTCGCACATACCCGGCTGGTTCCGAGCGCTCCTTCCCAAAGCTGCTCTCCAGGTCGAAGAGGAATCCTGGAATGCGTACCCATACACACGGACCCGGTACGTGAGGGCCGTGGGTCAGGCGAGATGGGCGGGGTCAGGGGAGAGGAGTGGTGTCGGGATAGGGGTGGGGTCAGCAGAGAGAGTGGATGCAGTGGGGCAGAGTCCCTGTAAAGGAGTGTGTCCACAGAGATAAAGATCAGATATGATCCAATGGAATTGTGGAATGACCTCAAGGGGGCTGAAAGGCCTCCTCCTGTTCCTCTGTATCAGGGTAGAAGGGCTGAATGGCCTCCTCCTGTTCCTGTGTAACAGGCTCGAGAGGGGCTGAATGGCCTCTTCTTGTTCCTGCGAAGGGCTTTTAGAAAGGGTTTGTATTACTTGGAGTTTGCTCTTTATTTATGTCTTTCTGTCCTTCCTCTCTTCCGCAGGTACACATGTCCCTTTGTCGAGAAATTCTCCATTGATATAGAAACCTATTACAAACCCGACTGGGGTGACCAACCAAATGTCTTCAACCTGATGTCAGCAGAGAAAAGGCAAAGGATTGTCGGTAAAGTCAACTGGTCAATGACCTCTGACCCAAAGCCAGCGTCTAGTGGGGAGTGTGGGGGTGCTTCTCCGTTAGGGACCCTGTGTAAAGAGGGAGTCTCTCCGTCTGGGAACCTGTGTAAAGAGGGAGTCCCTCCGTCAGGGACCCATTGTAAAGAGGGAGTCTCTCCGTCTGGGACCCTGTGTAAAGAGGGAGTCTCTCCGTCAGGGACCCTGTGTAAAGAGGGAGTCTCTCCATCAGGGACCATGTTTAAAGAGGGAGTCTCTTCGTCAGACACCCTGTTTAAAGAGGGAGTCTCTCCATCAGGGACCCTGTTTAAAGAGGGAGTCTCTCCATCAGGGACCATGTTTAAAGAGGGAGTCTCTTCGTCAGACACCCTGTTTAACGAGGGAGTCTCTCCGTCAGGGGCCCTGTGTAAAGAGGGAGTCTCTCCGTCAGGGAACCTGTGTAAAGAGGGAGTCCCTCTGTCAGGGACCCTGTGTAAAGAGGGAGTCTCACCATCGGGGACCTTATCTAAAGAGGGCATCTCTCTGTCAGGGTCCCTGTTTAAAGAAGGAGTTTCTCCGTCAGCGACCCTGTGTAAAGCGGGAGTCTCTCCGTCAAGGAGCCTGTCTAAAGAGTTAGCCTCTCCGTCAGGGACAATGATTAAAGAGGGAGTCTCTCCGTCAGGGACCCTGTTTAAAGAGGGAGTCTCTCCATCAAGGTCCCTGTTTAAAGAGGGAGTCTCTCCATCAAGGACCCTGTTTAAAGAGGGAGCCTCGCCATCAGGGACCCTGTTTAAAGAGGGTCTCTCCATCAGGGACCCTGTGTAAAGAGGGAGTCTCTCCGTCAGGGACCCTGTTTAAAGAGGGAGCCTCTCCATCAGGGACCCTGTCTAAAGAGGGAGACTCTCCATCAGGGACGCAGTGTAAAGAGGGAGTCTCACCGTCAGGGACCCTGTTTGAAGTGGGAGCCTGTCCGTCAGGGACCCTGTGTCAAGAGGGAGTCTCACCTTCGGGGACCCTGTTTAAAGAGGGAGTCTCACCGTCGGGGACCCTGTTTAAAGATTGATGCTCTCCATCGGAGACCCTGTTTAATGAGGGGGTCTCTCCGTCAGGGACCCTGTTTAAAGAGGGAGCCTCTCTATCGGGGACCCTGTCTAAAGAGGGAGTCTCTCCATCGGGGATCCTGTCTAAAGAGAGAGTCTCTCCGTCAGGGACCCAGTCTAAGGAGAGAGAGTCTCTCCGTCGGGGACCCTGTCTAAAGAGGGAGTCTCTCCGTCAGGGACCCAGTCTAAAGAGAGAGAGCCTCTCATTCGTGGACCCTGTTTAAAGAGGGAGTCTCAACGTCGGGGACCCTGTTTAAAGAGGGAGTCTCATCGTCGGGGACACTATTTAAAGAGGGAGTCACTCTGTCGGGGACCCTGTTTAAAGAGGGAGTCTCTCCGTCAGGGACCTTGTGTCAAGAGAGAGTCTCTCCGTCGGGGACCCTGTTTAAAGAGGGAGTCTCTCCATCAGGGAC
The DNA here is from genome assembly GCF_036365525.1 of Heterodontus francisci. Lineage (NCBI taxonomy): Eukaryota > Metazoa > Chordata > Chondrichthyes > Heterodontiformes > Heterodontidae > Heterodontus > Heterodontus francisci. The sequence goes on from NW_027141238.1 coordinate 112,075, forward strand.
CCAGTCGAAAGAGAGAGAGGTTCTCATTCGTGAACCCTCTCTGAAGAGCGAGTCTCTCCATCAGGGACCCTGTTTACAGAGGAAGTCTCTCCGTCGGGGACCCTGTTTAAAGAGGGAGTCTCTCCATCAGGAATCCTGTTTAAAGATGGAGTCTCTCCATCAGGGACCCTGTTTAAAGGGGGAGTCTCTCCATCGAGGACCCTGTTTAAAGGGGGAGTCTCTCCATCGGGGTCTCTGTTTAATGATGGAGTCTCTCCGTCAGGGACCCTGATTAAAGAGGGAGTCTCTCCGTCAGCGTGTCTGTTTAAAGAGGAAGTGTCTCCGTCAGGGACCCTGATTAAAGAGGGAGCCTCTCCATCAAGGACACTGTTTAAAGAGAGAGCCTCTACGTCAGGGACCCTGTTTAAAGAGGCAGCCTCTCCGTCAGGGACCCCGTTTAATGAGGCAGTCTCTCCGTCGGGGACCCTGTCTAAAGAGAGAGTTTCTCCATCAGGAATCCTGTTTACAGAGAGAGTCTCCCTGTTGGGGACACTGTTTAAAGAGAGAGTCTCACCGTTGTGGACACAATTTAAAGAGGGATACTCACCGTCGGAGATCCTGTTTAAAGAGGGAGTCTCTCCATCGGGGACCCTGAGTAAAGAGGTAGTCTCTCCTTCAGGGACCCTGTTTAAAGGTGGAGTGTCTCCATCGAGGACCCTGTTTAAAGAGGGAGACTCTCCATCAGGGACTCTGTTTAATGATGGAGTCTCTCCGTCAGGGACCCTGATTAAAGAGGGAGTCTCTCCGTCAGGGACCCTGTTTAAGGAGGGAGTCTCTCCGTCAGGGACCCTGTTTAAGGAGGGAGCCTCTACGTCAGGGACCCTGTTTAAAGAGGGAGTCTCTCCGTCAGGGACCCTGTTTAAGGAGGGAGCCTCTACGTCAGGGACCCTGTTTAAAGAGGGAGTTCTCCGTCAGGGACCATGTTTAAAGAGGGAGTCTGTCCTTCGGGGACCCTGTTGAAAGAGGGAGGCTCTCTGTCAGGGAACCTTTGTAAAGGGGGAGCTCTCCATCGGGGACCCGGTTTAAAGAGGGTGCCTCTCCCTCAGGCACCCTGTTTACAGAGGAAGTCTTTCCGTCGAGGACCCTGTTTAAAGAGGGAGTCTCTCCATCGGGGACCCTGTTTAAAGAGGGAGTCTCTCCGTCGGGGACCCTGTTTAAAGAGGGTGTCTCTCCATCAGGGACCCTGTTTAAAGTGGGAGCCACTCCATCAGTGACCCCGTTTAATGAGGCAGTCTCACCGTCGGGGACCCTGTTTAAAGAGGGAGTCTCTCCGTCAGGGACCCTGGTTAAAGAGGGAGCCTCACCATCGGGGACCTTATCTAAAGAGGGCATCTCTCCGTCAGCGACCCTGTGTAAAGCGGGAGTCTCTCCGTCAAGGAGCCTGTCGAAAGAGTTAGCCTCTCCGTCAGGGACACTGATTAAAGAGGGAGTCTCTCCGTCAGGGACCCTGTTTAAAGAGGGAGTCTCTCCATCAAGGTCCCTGTTTAAAGAGGGAGTCTCTCCATCAAGGACCCTGTTTAAAGAGGGAGCCTCTACGTCAGGGACCCTGTTTGAAGAGGGAGCCTCTCCATCAAGGACCCTGTTTAAAGAGGGAGTCTCTCCGTCGAGGACCCTGTTTAAAGAGGGAGTATCTCCGTCAGGGACCCTGTTTAAGGAGGGAGTCTCTCCTTCAGCGTGTCTGTTTAAAGAGGATGTGTCTCCGTCAGAGACCCTGTTTAAAGAGGGAGCCTCTCCGTCAGGGATACTGTTTAAAGAGGGAGTCTCACCATCAGGAACCCTGTTTAAAAAGGGAGTCTCTCTATCGGGGACCCTGTCTAAAGAGGGAGTCTCTCCGTCGGGGACCCTGTCTAAAGAGGGAGTCTCTCCGTCGGGGACCCTGTCTAAAGAGGGTGTCCCTCCATCAGGGACCCAGTCTAAAGAGAGAGAGCCTCTCATTCGTGGACCCTATCGAAAGAGCGAGTCTCCCCATCAGGGAGCCTGACTAAAGATGGAGTCTTACCGTCAGGAACCCTGTTTAAATAGGGAGTCTCAACGTCGGGGACCCTGTTTAAAGAGGGAGTCTCATCGTCGTGGACACTGTTTAAAGAGGGAGCCTCTCTGGACAGGGAGCCAGTCTAAAGAGAGAGCCTCTCAATCGTGGACACTGTTTAAAGAGGGAGTCTCTCTGTCAGGGACCCTGTTTAAAGAGGGAGTCACTCCGTCAGAGACCCCGTTTAAAGAGGGAGTCTCTCCGTCAGGTAACCTGTGTAAACAGGGAGTCTCTCCATCAAGGACCCTGTTTAAAGAGGGAGTCTCTCCGTCAGTGACCCTGTATAAAGAGGGAGTCTCTCCTTCAGGGAATCTGTGTAAAGAGGGTGTCTCTCCATCAGGGACCCTGTTCAAAGAGGGAGTCTCTCCAACAGGGACCCTGTTTAAAGAGGGAGCCTCGCCATCGGGGACCCTGTTTAAAGAGGGAGTCTCTCCGTCGGGGACCCTGTTTAAAGAGGGTGTCTCTCCATCAGGGACCCTGTTTAAAGTGGGAGCCACTCCATCAGTGACCCCGTTTAATGAGGCAGTCTCACCGTCGGGGACCCTGTGTAAACAGGGAGTCTCTCCATCAAGGACCCTGTTTAAAGAGGGAGTCTCTCTGTCAGGGACCCTGTTTAAAGAGGGAGTCACTCCGTCAGAGACCCCGTTTAAAGAGGGAGTCTCTCCGTCAGGGACCCTGTGTAAACAGGGAGTCTCTCCATCAAGGACCCTGTTTAAAGAGGGAGTCTCTCCGTCAGTGACCCTGTATAAAGAGGGAGTCTCTCTGTCAGGGACCCTGTTTAAAGAGGGAGTCTCTCCGTCAGGTAACCTGTGTAAACAGGGAGTCTCACCGTCAGGGACCCTGTTTAAAGAGGGAGTCTCACCGTCGGGGACCCTGTTTAAAGAGGGAGTCTCTCCGTCAGGGACCCTGTTTAAAGAGGTGGTCTCTCCGTCAGGCACTTTGTTTAAAGAGGGAGTCTCTCCGTCGGGGACCCTGTTTCAAGAGGGGGTCTCTCCGTCAGGCACCCTGTTTAAAGAGGGAGTCTCTCCATCGGAGACCCTGTTTAAAGAGGGAGTATCTCCATCGGGGGCCCTGTTTAAAGATGGAGTCTCTCCAACAGGAACCCTGTTTAAAGAGTGACTCTCAACGTCAGGAACCCTGTTTAAAGAGGGAGTCTCTCCTTCGGGGACCCTGTTTAAAGAGGGAGTCTCACCGTCAGGGACCCTGTTTAAAGAGGGAGCCTCGCCATCGGGGACCCTATCTAAAGACGGCATCTCTCCGTCAGGGTACCTGTTCAGGAGGGAATCTCTCTGTCAGGGACCCTGTGTAAAGAGGGAGTCTCTCCGTCAGGGACCCTGTCTAAAGAGTTAGTCTCTCCATCGGGGACCCTGTCTAAAGAGGGAGTCTCTCCATCGGGAACCCTGTTTAACGAGGGAGTCTTACCGTCGGAGACCCTGTTTAAAGAGGGAGCCTCGCCATTAGGGACCCTGTCTAAAGAGGGAGTCTCTCCGTCAGGGACCCTGTGTAAAGAGGGAGTCTCACCGTCAGGGACCCTGTTTGATGTGGGAGCCTATCCGTCAGGGACCCTGTGTAAAGAGGGAGTCTCTCCGTCAGGGACCCTGTCTAAAGAGGGAGTCTCTCCGTCAGGGACCCTGTGTCAAGAGGGAGACTCACCGTCAGGGTCCCTGTTTAAAGAGGGAGTCTCACCGTCGGGGACCCTGTTTAAAGATGGAGTCTCTCCAACAGGGACCCTGTTTAAAGAGGGGGTCTCTCCGTCAGGCACCCTGTTTAAAGAGGGAGTCTCTCCGTCGGGGTCCCTGTTTCAAGAGGGGGTCTCTCCGTCAGGCACCCTGTTTAAAGAGGGAGTCTCTCCATCGTAGTCCCTGTTTAAAGAGTGACTCTCAACGTCAGGAACCCTGTTTAAAGAGGGAGTCTCTCCATCGGGGACCCTGTTTAAAGAGGGAGTCTCGCCGTCAGGGACCCTGTTTAAAGAGGGAGTCCCTCCGTCGGGGACCCTTTTTAAGGATTGAGTCTCTCCAACAGGAACCCTGTTTCAAGAGTGAGTCTCTCCGTCAGGGACCATGTCTAAAGAGAGAGCCTCTCCGTCAGGGACCCTGTATAAAGAGAGATTCTCTCCTCAGGGACCCTGTCTAAAGAGGGTGCCTCTCTATCGGGGACCATGTTTAAAGAGGGTGTCTGTCCGTCAGGGACCCTGTTCAAACAGGGAGTCTCTCCGTCGGGGACCCTGTTTAAAGATGGAGTCTCTCCAACAGGAACCCTGTTTAAAGAGGGGGTCTCTCCGTCAGGCACCCTGTTTAAAGAGGGAGTCTCTCCGTCGGGGTCCCTGTTTCAAGAGGGGGTCTCTTCGTCAGACCCCCTGTTTAAAGAGGGAGTCTCTCCTATAGGGACCATGTTTAAAGTGGGAGTCTGTCCGTCGGGGACCCTGTTTAAAGAGGGAGTCTCACCGTCAGGGACCCTGTTTAAAGAGGGAGTCTCTCCGTCAGGGACCCAGTCTAAAGAGAGAGAGCCTCTCATTCATGGACCCTGTCTAAAGAGGGAGTCTCTCCATCAGGGACCCTGTCTATAGAGGACGTCTCACCGTCAGGCACCCTGTTTAAAGAGGGAGTCTCTCCATCATGGACCATGTTTAAAGAGGGACTCTCTCCGTTGGGGACTCTGTTTAAGGAGGGAGCCTCTCTGGACAGGGACCCAGTCTAAAGAGAGAGCCTCTCAATCGTGGACCCTGTTTAAAGAGGGAGTCTGTCTGTCAGGGACCCTGTTTAAAGAGGGAGTCACTCCGTCAGTGACACTGTTTAAAGAGGGAGTCTTTCCATCAGGGACCCTGTTTAAAGAGGAAGGTACTCCATCGGGGACCCTGTTTAAAGAGGGAGTCTCTCCATCAGGGAACCTGTATAAAGAGGGAGTCTGTCCGTCAGGGAATCTGTGGAAAGAGGGAGTCTCTCCATCAGGGACCATGTTTAAAGAGGGAGTCTGTCCATCAGGGACCATGTTTAAAGAGGGAGTCTCTTCGTCAGACACTCTGTTTAAAGAGGGAGTCTCTCCATCAGGGACCATGTTTAAAGAGGGAGTCTGTCCGTCGGGGACCCTGTTTAAAAAGGGAGTCTCTCCGTCAGGGATAGTGTTTAAAGAAGGTGTCTCTCCATCATGGACCATGTTTAAAGAGGGACTCTCTCCGTTGGGGACTCTGTTTAAGGAGGGAGCCTCTCTGGACAGGGACCCAGTCTAAAGAGAGAGCCTCTCAATCGTGGACCCTGTTTAAAGAGGGAGTCTGTCTGTCAGGGACCCTGTTTAAAGAGGGAGTCACTCCGTCAGTGACACTGTTTAAAGAGGGAGTCTTTCCATCAGGGACCCTGTTTAAAGAGGAAGGTACTCCATCGGGGACCCTGTTTAAAGAGGGAGTCTCTCCATCAGGGAACCTGTATAAAGAGGGAGTCTGTCCGTCAGGGAATCTGTGGAAAGAGGGAGTCTCTCCATCAGGGACCATGTTTAAAGAGGGAGTCTGTCCATCAGGGACCATGTTTAAAGAGGGAGTCTCTTCGTCAGACACTCTGTTTAAAGAGGGAGTCTCTCCATCAGGGACCATGTTTAAAGAGGGAGTCTGTCCATCAGGGACCATGTTTAAAGAGGGAGTCTCTTCATCAGACACCCCATTTAAAGAGGGAGTCTCTCCATCAGGGACCATGTTTAAAGAGGGAGTCTGTCCATCAGGGACCCTGTTTAAAGAGGGAGTCTCTCCGTCAGGGACCCTGTTTAAAGAGGGAGTCTCTCCATCAGGGACCCTGTTTAAAGAGGGAGTCTGTCCATCAGGGACCCTGTTTAAAGAGGGAGTCTCTCTATCAGGGACCCTGTTTAAAGAGGGAGTCTCTCCGTCAGGGACCCTGTTTAAAGAGGGAGTCTCTCCATCAGGGACCCTGTTTAAAGAGGGAGTCTCTCCATCAGGGACCCTGTGTAAAAAGGGAGTCTCTCTGTCAGGGATACTGTTTAAAGAGGGAGTCTCTCCATCAGGGACCCTGTTTAAAAAGGGAGTCTCTCCGTCAGGGACCCTGTTAAAAGAGGGAGCCTCTCCATCAGGAATCCTGTTTAAAGAGGGAGTCTCACCATCAGAGACCCTGTTTAAAGAGGGAGTCTCTCCGTCAGGGACCCTGTTTAAAGAGGGAGCCTCTCCATCAGGGACCCTGTTTAAAGGGGGAGTCTCTCCATCGAGGACCCTGTTTAAAGAAGGTGTCTCTCCATCAGGGACTCTGTTTAAAGAGGGACTTTCTCCATCGAGGACCCTGTTTCAGGAGGGAGTCTCTCCGTCAGGGTGTCTGTTTAAAGAGGAAGTGTCTCCGTCAGGGACCCTGTTTAAAGAGGGAGCCTCTCCGTCAGGGACATTGTTTAAAGAGGGAGTCTCTCCGTCGGGGACCCTGTTTAAAGAGGGAGTCTGTCCGTCGGGGACCGTGTTTAAAGAGGGAGTCTCTCCATCAGGGAACCTGTGTAAAGAGGGAGTCTCTCCGTCGGGGACCCTGTTTAAAAAGGGAGTCTCTCCGTCAGGGATACTGTTTAAAGAGGGAGTCTCTCCATCAGGGACCCTGTTTAAAAAGGGAGTCTCTCCGTCAGGGATCCTGTTTAAAGAGGGAGTCTCTCCGTCAGGGACCCTGTTAAAAGAGGGAGCCTCTCCATCAGGAATCCTGTTTAAAGAGGGAGTCTCACCATCAGGGACCCTGTTTAAAGAGGGAGTCTCTCCGTCAGGGACCCTGTTTAAAGAGGGAGCCTCTCCATCAGGGACCCTGTTTAAAGGGGGAGTCTCTCCATCGAGGACCCTGTTTAAAGAAGGTGTCTCTCCATCAGGGACTTAGATTAAAGAGGGAGTCTCTCCGTCAGGGACCCTGTTTAAAGAGGGAGCCTCTCCATCAAGGACCCTGTTTAAAGAGGGAGTCTCTCCGTCAGGGACCCTGTTGAAAGAGGGACTTTCTCCATCGAGGACCCTGTTTCAGGAGGGAGTCTCTCCGTCAGGGTGTCTGTTTAAAGAGGAAGTGTCTCCGTCAGGGACCCTGTTTAAAGAGGGAGTCTCTCCGTCGGGGACCCTGTTTAAAAAGGGAGTCTCTCTGTCAGGGACCCTGTTTAAAGAGGGAGTCTCTCCTTCAGGGACCCTGTTTAAAGAGGAAGTGTCTCCATCGGGGACCCTCTTTCAAGAGGGAGTCTCTCCGTCGGGGACCCTGTTTAAAGAGGGAGTCTCTCTGTCAGGGACCCTGTTTAAAGAGGGAGTCTCTCCGTCATGGATCCTGTTTAAAGAGGGAGTCTCTCCTTCAAGGACCCTGTTTAAAGAGTGAGCCTCTCCGTCAGGGACCCTGTTTAAAGAGGGAGTCTCACCGTCAGGGATCCTGTTTAAAGAGGGAGTGTTTGTACAGGGGATGCAAAAGGGTTGTTCGTCAGGTTGGGTTCATTCTGTGAGGTGGGGGTTTTGTACTGTCACTGCCACACACTGATATCTCACCCTCCCTCGGACTGTACAGATGTGATCGATATTGTGAAGGACCCCATTCCACAGACCGACTACAAACCAGACGAGGACCCGAAGCTGTACCGTTCAGTGAAGACTGCTCGGGGACCCCTGTCAGAGAACTGGATCAAGGAAAGGAAGGGACAGGAAGGCTCGAGGGTGATAATGTGTGCATACAAACTGTGCAAGGTGGAGTTCCGGTACTGGGGAATGCAAAGCAAGATCGAGCAGTTCATTCACGATATTGGTAAGATCCAAACTTCATCAGTTCTCTCTCCCATTCCCCCTCTCTCTCTCTCTCTCTCGCTCTCCATCACTCCCTCACATTCTCTCTGTCCATCACTAACTCGCTCATTCACTCTCTCTCTGCATCACTACCTCACTCCCTCTATCACTCACTCACTCTTTCCCTCCATCACTGCATCACTCTCTCTATCACTCACTCTCTCCCCATTTCTCTCTCTCTCTCTTTCTTTCTGTCTCTCTCTCTCAGTTCATCTCTTTCCATTTCTTTCTCCCCCATCTCTCCCGTCTCCCTCCCTCCCCTTCCCCTTTCATCGCACGCTTCAATTCTTGCACTCCCTTCCTCCTTCCCCCCTTTCTCCTTCTCTCTCTCTCCCTTGTCCTCTCTCTCTGCCTCTCTCCCCTCCGCCTCCCTCTCTCCTCCCCTCTGCCCCCTTTCTCTCCCACCCTTCCATCTCTCTCCCTCCCTCTCTTTCTCCTCTCTCTTCCCCTTCCTCTCTCCCTCTCCTCTCTCTCTCCCTCCCTCTCCTCTCTCTCTCCCTCCCTCTCTCTCTCTTCCTCCTCCCTCCCTCCTTTTCTCTCTGTCTCGCTCTTCCCCTCCCTCTGGCTATGATTTTCCAGAATTCCTTAGATTCAGAAATGGTCCCATCAGATTGGAAGTTCGCAAATGTAATGCTGCTTCTCAAAGAGAGAAAACAGGCAACTACAGGCCAGTTAGCCTAACATCAGTCATTGGGAAGATGCTGGAAACTATTATTAAAGAAATCCTAACATTGCACTTGGAAAAACATAGTATGATTAGACAAGTCAGCATGGTTTTCCTAAAGGGAAATCCTGTTTGACAAATTTATTAGAGTTTTTTGAGGATGTAACTAGTAGGGTAGATAAAGGGGAACCAGTAGATGTAGTATATCTGGTATTCGATAAGGTGCCACACAAAAGATTAATAGGTGAGATAAGGGCTCATGGTGTTGGGGGTAATATATTAGCGTGGATAGAGGATTGGTTAACAGACAGGAAGCAGAGAGTGGGCATAAACAGAGCATTTTCAAGTTGGCAGGCAGTGAATAGTGGGGTGCCGCAAGGATCAGTGCTGGGGCCTCAGCTATTTACACTCTACATTAATGACTTGGATGAAGAGACAGAGAGTAAGGGCGGCACAGTGGCGCAGTGGTTAGCACCGCAGCCTCACAGCTCCAGCGACCCAGGTTCAATTCTGGGTACTGCCTGTGTGGAGTTTGCAAGTTCTCCCTGTGTCTACGTGGGTTTCCTCCGGGTGCTCTGGTTTCCTCCCACAAGCCAAAAGACTTGCAGGTCGATAGGTAAATTGGCCATTATAAATTGCCCCTAGTATAGGTTGGTGGTAGGGAAATATAGGGACAGGTGAGGATGTGGTAGGAATATGGGATTAGCGTAGGATTAGTATAGATGGGTGGATAATGGTCGGCACTGACTCGGTGGGCCGAAGGGCCTGTTTCAGTGCTGTATCTCTAAAATTAAAAAAAAAGTAATGAATCTAAGTTTGCTGATGATACAAAGCTCAGTGGAAAGGTAAGCTGCGGGGAGGATGTTGAGAGGCTGCAAAGAGATATAGACAGGATAAGTGAGTGGGCAACAAGATGGCAAATGGAGTATAAAGTAGGGAAGTGTGAAGTTGTTCACTTTGGTCGTAAAAATAGAAAAGCAGAATATTTTTTAAAAGGTGTGAAACTGTTAAGTGTTGATGTTCAGAGAGACTTGGGGGTACTCGTACAAGGGACGCACCAAGTTAACATGCAGCTGCAGTAGGCTATTAGGAAGGCAAATGGCTCGTTGGCCTTTCTTGCAAGGGGATTGGAGGACAGGAATAAAGAAATCTTGTTACAATTGTACCGGGTTTTGGTGAGACCACATCTGGAAAACTGTGTGCTGTTTTGGTCTCCACATTTCAGAAAGGATATAATTGCACTGGAGGCAGTGCAGTGAAGATTTACTAAATTGGGATGAGGGAGGTTGGCCCTATGAAGAGAGACTGAGTAAATTGGGCCTGTATTCTCTGGAGTTTAGATGAATGAAAGGTGATCTCACTGAGACATATAAGATTCTGAAGGGACTGGATAGGGTAGACACTGAGAGATTGTTTCCACTGGTCGGGGAATCTAAAACACGGGGGAACAGTCTCAGGATAAGGGACCGATCATTCAGGACTGAGATGAGGAGAAATTAATTCACTCAGAGAGTTGTGAATCTTTGGAATTTTCTACCCTAGAGGGTTGTGGATGCTCCATTACTGAATACATGTAAGGCTGGGATAGAGAGATTTTTGGTCTTTCAGGGAATCAAGGTGGGTGGGTGGGAAAGTAGAATTGAAGCCCAAGATCAGCCAAGATTGTCTAGAATGGTAGAGCAGACTCGATGGGCCGAATGGTCTACTTTTTATTCATTCATTTCTTGGGATGTGGGCGTCGCTGGCCAGGCCTGCATTTATTGCCCATCCCTAATTTCCCTTGAGAAGGTGGTGGTGAGCTGCCTTCTTGAACTGCTGCAGTCCATGTGGGGTAGGTACACCCACTGTGCTGTTAGGAAGGGAGTTCCAGGATTTTGACCCAGTGACAGTGAAGGAACAGTGATATAGTTCCAAGTCAGGATGGTGTGTGACTTGGAGGGGAACTTGCAGGTGGTGGTGTTCCCATGTTGCACACCTTTTAAAAATATTCTGCTTTTCTATTCTTACGACCAAAGTGAACAACTTCACACTTCCCTACTTTATACTCCATTTGCCATCTTGTTGCCCACTCACTTATCCTGTCTATATCTCTTTGCAGCCTCTCTACATCCTCCCCGCAGCTTACCTTTCCACCAAGCTTTGTATCATCAGAAAACTTAGATACATTACTATCTTGTGTTCTCTCTCCCTCTCCCTCCGTCTCCCACCCTCCTCCCCTCCCTCTCTCTCTCTCTCTCTCCCTCCCCTCCCTCCCTATCTCTCTTCCCTTTCTCTCCTTCTCGCCCCACTCCCTCTCTCTCTCTGTCCCCTCTCCCTCCTTCTCCCACTTCCTCTCACCAATGCCCTGTATAGCTGAAGCATAACCGCCCTACTTTTGTATTCAATTCCCCTCGTGATAAACAATAACATTCTCTTAGCTTTCCTAATTACGTGCTGTACCTGCATACTAACCTTTTGTGATTCATGCACTAGGACACCCAGATCCCTCTGCATCTCAGAGCTCTGCAATCTCTCACCATTTAGATAATATGCTTCTTTTTTATTCTTCCTGCCAAAATGGGCAATTTCACTCTTTCCCACATTATACTCAATTTGCCAGGTCTTCGCCCACTCACTTAACCTATCTATATCCCTTTGTAGCCTCCTTATGTTCTCTTCACAAGTTACTTTCCTACCTAACTTTGTGTCATCAGCAAATTTAGCAACCACACCTTCGGTCCCTTCATCTAAGTCATTTATATAAATTGTAAAAAGTTGAGGCCCCAGCACAGATCCCTGTGGCACACCACTTGTTATATCTTGCCAACCAGAAAATGACCCATTTATGCCTACTCTCTGTTTCCTGTTAGCTAGCCAATCTTCTATCCATGCCAATATGTTACCCCCTACAATAAATAACCTTTGATGTGGCACCTTATCAAATGCCTTCTGGAATTCTAAGTACAGTACATCCACCGGTTCCCCCTTATCCACAGCACGTGTAACTCCCTCAAAGAACTCCAATAAACGGGTTAAACATGATTTCCCTTTCACAAAACCATGTTGACTCTGCCTGATTACCTTGAATTTTTCTAAATTCCCTGCTATAACGTCTTTAATAATAGCTTCTAACATTTTCCCTAAGACAGATGTTAAACTAACTGGCCTGTAGTTTCCTTCTTTCTCTCTCCCTCCATTTCTGAATAAAGGAGTTACATTCGCTATTTTCCAATCAAAAGGAACCTTCCCTGAATCTAGGGAATTTGGAAAATTAAAACTAACGCATCAACTATCTCACCAGCCACTTCTTTGAACACCTGAGGATGAAGTCCATCAGGACCTGGGGACTTGTCAGCCCGCAACTCCAACAATTTGTTCAGTACCACTTCCCTGGTGATTGTAATTTTCTTGAGTCCCTCTCTCCCTCCCTCTCACCTTCATCGTTCCCTTCCTCTCCCTCTCTTTCCCCTCCTCCTCTCTCTCTCCCTCTTTCCCCCATCCTCCTCTCTCCCTCTCTCTCCCTCTCTCCCTTCCTCTCTCCCCCCTCCTCCCCCTTTCTTTCCCCCCTCTCTCTCCTCTCTCCCCCCTCCTCCTCTTTCTGCCTCCCTCCCCCCTCCGCTCCCTGTTTCTCCCCCCTCTCTCTCTCTCCTCTTTCTCTCCTCTCTCTCTCTCTCTCTCTCCCCCTCCACACCTCTCCCTCTCTTTCTCTCCCTCTCCACCCTCTCTCCTCTTTCTCTCCTCTCTCGCTCTCTCCTCTCTCTCTCCCCCTCCACCCTCTCTCTCTCTCTTTCTCTCCCTCTCCACCCTCTCTCTCTCCTCTTTCTCTCCTCTCTCGCTCTCTCCCCTTTCTCTCCCCCCTCCTCCTCTCTCTCTCTCTCTCTCTCTGCCTCCCCTTCCCCCGCCTTGCCCCCTCTCTCTCCCCTCGTCCTGACACCTTTTTCTGTGCCTCAGGGTTACGGCGGGTAATGCTGCGGGCACATCGCCAAGCCTGGTGCTGGCAGGATGAGTGGAGCCACCTGACCATGGACGATATCCGGAGGCTGGAGGAAGAGACAGCGCGGATGCTAGCGCAGAAGATGGGCAAATACAGCGAGGAGCCGGGAGCTGGGTTCAGCGCCTGGGGCACGGTGCAGGGCCCCGGGGGGACAGCGGAGGGCCCCAGGCCGCTGGGTGACACCGTGGACGGGACGGAGGTGGACGACGAAGGGGTCCCCAAACAGTGGTCACTGTCGTCGCGGTCATCATACTGCTCACAGCTCACAGGTCGGAACATCCAGGGACTCTGCGAACTTTGACCCTCGCGTGGCCCGTGGCACCGCGTAACCTGACAGTGCGACCTACGACCTCCACGCCCCCCCCCCTGCCCCCCCGACACTGCGAGCCCTCAAACCGGCCGCACCCCGCTCTCCCCCCACCCACCCTCGATCTTCGGTTCACCGTCCTCGTCCTCCGCCTCGCCTCCCTCCGCCAACCCTCGACCGTCACATGCCAAGGGCGCTCCTTGTACCCTCCCTGGCCTGACTGTGGGGCTGAGCCCGCTCGTGCTGGAGTGGAGAGGGGTTGTGGGGGTGGGTGGGGGTCTGTGCGTGGGAGTTTCGGGGCTAATTCTGGGGAGAGATCCACAACCCCCTCCCCTCCCAACCCCCCACTCACCTGAATATTCTGCCACTGTCTCTTTCCAGGAGCTGTCACCCACCAAAGCCTCTCGGAGTGGAGAATGCAGAACATCGCCCGTGATTCGGACAACAGCTCCGAGGAAGAGTTCTTCGATGCACACGGTGGGTTAATGCGCACACACACCGTCCCTGTTATTTAAATGGAGCTTAAAACTCTGTATCTAATCCCCGTACTGTACCTGTCCTGGGAGTGTTTGATGGGGACAGTGCAGAGGGAGCTTTACTCTGTATCTAACTCCGTGCTGTACCTGTCCTGGGAGTGTTTGATGGGGACAGTGTCGAGGGAGCTTTACTCTGTATCTAACCCCCGTACTGTACCTGTCCTGGGAGTGTTTGATGGGGACAGTGTCGAGGGAGCTTTACTCTGTATCTAACCCCCGTACTGTACCTGGCCTGGGAGTGTTTGATGGGGACAGTGCAGAGGGAGCTTTACTCTGTATCTAACCCCATTTTTTTTTTCTTTGGGAGTGTTTGATGGGGGACAGTGTAGAGGGGGCTTTACTCTGTATCTAACCCCGTACTGTACCTGTCCTGGGAGTGTTTGATGGGGGACAGTGTAGAGGGGGCTTTACTCTATATCTAGCCCCGTACTGTACCTGTCCTGGGAGTGTTTGATGGGGACAGTGTAGAGGGAGCTTTACGATGTATCTAACCCCCGTACTGTACCTGTCCTGGGAGTGTTTGAAGGAGACAGTGTAGAGTGAGCTTTACTCTGTATCTAACCCCCGTACTGTACCTGTCCTGGGAGTGTTTGATGGGGACAGTGTAGAGGGAGCTTTACTCTGTATCTAATCCCGTGCTGTACCTGTCCTGGGAGTGTTTGATGGGGACAGTGTAGAGGGAGCTTTACTCTGTATCTAACTGTCTTTTCCTGTCTTTCTCACCCTCTCTATTTGTCTTTATCTTTGCCTCTAATTTTGTCTGTCTGTCTCTCTCTCTCTCAGTCTCTTTCTCCCTGTCTCTGCCTCTCTCTCTCTCTGACTCTCTCTGTCTATCTCTGCTCTGTTTCTTTCTGTCTGTTTCTCTCTGTCTATTTCTCTCTTTGTGTGTGTGTGTCTCTCTCTCTCTCTGTCTGTATGTCTCTCTGTCTCCATCTCTCCGTCTCTCTGTGTCTCTGTGTGTCTCTTTCTCTCACTGTCTGTATCCATGTCTCTATCTCTCTCTCGCGCTGTCTGTCTCTCTCTGTTTCTCTCTGTCTCTCTCTCTCTGTCTCTCCCTCTCTGTCTCTGTCTCTCTCTCTCTCTCTTTTGCTGTCTTTCTCTGTCTCTATCTCTCTCTGCTCTGTTTATTTCTATCTCTGTGTGTCTGTGTGTGTGTCTCTCATCTCTCTTACTCTGTGTGTCTCTCTTTCTATGTATCTCTCTCTCTGTCTGTCTCTCTGTTACACTCTCTCTCTCTCTTTCTCTCCGTCCCCTTCCCCTGTCCCTCTCTCGCTCTCTCACAGAGGATCTCTCGGACAGCGATGAAGTTTTCTCGAGGGTCATTACAAAGTGGAGTTCGAACGATTTCATCGACAAGGCAGGCTCGCTGGGAGAGAGCGAGGATCGGCACGGTACGGAGAGCGCTGGCAGCCGCGCGGTGTGTGCGCCCTCTGTTGGGTTTGGGGGTGGGAGAAGACTGCGTCTGACGGGAGAGCTGATCAGACGGAGTGGGAGGTGCCCTCCACCACTCAAAGAACAAAGAAAATTACAGCACAGGAACAGGCCCTTCGGCCCTCCAAGCCTGCGCCGATCCAGATCCTCTATCTAAACATGTCGCCTATTTTCTTAGGGTCTGTATCTCTTTACTTCCTGCCCATTCATGTATCTGTCTAGATACATCTTAAAAGACGCTATCGTGCCCGCGTCTGCCACCTCCGCTGGCAACGCGTTCCAGGCACCCACCACCCTCTGCGTAAAGAACTTTCCACGCATATCCCCCCTAAACTTTTCCCCTCTCACTTTGAACTCGTGCCCCCTTGTAATTGAATCCCCCACTCTGGGAAAAAGCTTCTTGCTATCCACCCTGTCTAACCTCTCATGATTTTGTACACCTCAATCAGGTCCCCCCTCAACCTCCGTCTTTCGAATGAAAATAATCCTAATCTGCTCAACCTCTCTTCATAGCTAGCGCCCTCCATACCAGGCAACATCCTGGTGAACCTCCTCTGCACCCTCTCCAAAGCATCTACATCCTTTTGGTAATGTGGCGACCAGAACTGCACGCAGTATTCCAAATGTGGCCGAACCAAAGTCTTATACAACTGTAACATGACCTGCCAACTCTTGTACTCAATACCCCGTCCGATGAAGGAAAGCATGCCGTATGCCTTCTTGACCACTCTATTGACCTGCGTTGCCACCTTCAGGGAACAATGGACCTGAACACCCAAGTCTCTCTGTACATCAATTTTCCCCAGGACTTTTCCATTTACTGTATAGTTCACTCTTGAATTGGATCTTCCAAAATGCATCACCTCGCATTTGCCCTGATTGAACTCCATCTGCCATTTTTCTGCCCAACTCTCCAATCTATTTATATTCTGCTGTATTCTCTGACAGTCCCCTTCACTATCTGCTACTCCACCAATCTTAGTGTCGTCTGCAAACTTGCTAATCAGTCCACCTATACTTTCCTCCAAATCATTTATGTATATCACAAACAACAGTGGTCCCAGCACGGATCCCTGTGGAACACCACTGGTCACACGTCTCCATTTTGAGAAACTCCCTTCCACTGCTACTCTCTGTCTCGTGTTGCCCAGCCAGTTCTTTATCCATCGAGCTAGTACACCTTGGACCCCATGCACCTTCACTTTCTCCATCAGCCTACCATGGGGAACCTTATCAAATGCCTTACTGAAGTCCATGTATATGACATCTACAGCCCTTCCCTCATCAATCAACTTTGTCACTTCCTCAAAGAATTCTATTAAGTTGGTAAGACATGACCTTCCCTGCACAAAACCATGTTGCCTATCACTGATAAGCCCATTTTCTTCCAAATGGGAATAGATCCTATCCCTCAGTATCTTCTCCAGCAGCTTCCCTACCACTGACATCAGGCTCACCGGTCTATAATGACCTGGATTATCCCTGCTACCCTTCTTAAACAAGGGGACAACATTAGCAATTCTCCAGTCCTCCGGGACCTCACCCGTGTTTAAGGATGCTGCAAAGATATCTGTTAAGGCCCCAGCTATTTCCTCGCTCGCTTCCCACAGTAACCTGGGATAGATCCCATCCGGACCTGGGGACTTGTCCACCTTAATGCCCTTTAGAATACCCAACACTTCCTCCCTCCTTATGCCGACTTGACCTAGAGTAATCGAACATCTGTTCCTAACCTCAACATCCGTCATGTCCCTCTCCTCGGTGAATACCGATGCAAAGTACTCGTTTAGAATCTCACCCATTTTCTCTGACTCCACGCATAATTTTCCTCCTTTGTCCTTGAGTGGGCCAATCCTTTCTCCAGTTACCCTCTTGCTCCTTATATATGAATAAAAGGCTTTGGTATTTTCCTTAACCCTGTTTGCTAAAGATATTTCATGACCCCTTTTAGCCCTCTTAATTCCTCGTTTCAGATTGGTCCTACATTCCCGATATTCTTTCAAAGCTTCGTCTTTCTTCAGCCTCCTAGACCTTATGTATGCTTCCTTTTTCCTCTTAGCTAGTCTCACAATTTCACCTGTCATCCATGGTTCCCTAATCTTGCCATTTCTATCCCTCATTTTCACAGGAACATGTCTCTCCTGCACGCTAATCAACCTCTCTTTAAAAGCCTCCCACATATCATATGTGGATTTACCTTCAAACAGCTGCTCCCAATCTACATTCCCCAGCTCCTGCCGAATTTTGGTATAGTTGGCCTTCCCCCAATTTAACACTCTTCCTTTAGGACCACTCTCGTCTTTGTCCATGAGTATTTTAAAGCTTACGGAATTGTGATCACTATTCCCAAAGTAGTCCCCTACTGAAACTTCAAACACCTGGCCGGGCTCATTCCCCAACACCAGGTCCAGTATGGCCCCTTCCCGAGTTGGACTATTTACATACTGCTCTAGAAAACCCTCCTGGATGCTCCTTACAAATTCTGCTCCATCTGGACCTCTAACACTAAGCGAATCCCAGTCAATGTTGGGAAAATTAAAATCTCCTATCACCACCACCCTGTTGCTCCTACATCTTTCCATAATCTGTTTACATATTTGTACCTCTATCTCACGCTCGCTGTTGGGAGGCCTGTAGTACAGCCCCAACATTGTTACCGCACCCTTCCTATTTCTGAGTTCTGTCCATATTGCCTCACTGCTCGAGTCCTCCATAGTGCCCTCCTTCAGCACAGCTGTGATATCCTCTTTGACCAGTAATGCAACTCCTCCACCCCTTTTACCTCCCTCTCTATCCCGCCTGAAGCATCGATATCCTGGGATATTTAGTTGCCAATCATGCCCTTCCCTCAACCAAGTCTCAGTAATAGCAATAACATCATACTCCCAGGTACTAATCCAAGCCCTAAGTTCATCTGCCTTACCTACTACACTTCTTGCATTAAAACAAATGCACCTCAGACCACCAGTCCCTTTACATTCATCATCTGCTCCCTGCCTGCTCTTCCCCTTAGTCACACTGATTTCATTATCTAGTTCCTTACAGGCTTTAGTTACTACCTCCTTACTGTCCACTGACCTCCTCATTTGGTTCCCATCCCCCTGCCACATTAGTTTAAACCCTCCCCAACAGCGTTAGCAAAAGCACCTCCAAGGACATTGGTTCCAGTCCGGCCCAGGTGTAGACCGTCCAATCTGTAATAGTCCCACCTCCCCCAGAACCGGTCCCAATGTCCCAAAAATCTGAACCCCTCCTTCCTGCACCATCTCTCAAGCCACGCATTCATCCTGACTATTCTTTCATTTTTACTCTGACTATCACGTGGCACTGGTAGTAATCCTGAGATTACTACCTCTGAGGTCCTACTTTTTAACTTGGCTCCTAACTCCCTAAACTCTGCTTGTAGGACCTCATCCCGTTTTTTACCTATATCATTAGTGCCTATGTGCACAATGACAACTGGCTGTTCACCCTCCCCCTTTAGAATGTTCTGCAGCCGATCTGAGACGTCCCTGACCCGTGCACCTGGGAGGCAACATACCATTCGGGAGCCTCGTTTTCGACCACAGAACCGCCTATCTACTCCCCTTACAATCGAATCCCCGATGACTATAGCCCTTCCACTCTTTTTGCCGCCCTTCTGAACAGCAGAGCCAGCCACGGTGCCATGAACCTGGCGACTGCTGCCTTCCCCTGGTGAGCCATCTCCCTCAACAGTATCCAAAACGGTATACCTGTTTTGGAGGGAGATGACTGCAGGGGACTCCTGTGCTGCCTTCCTGCTCTTTCTCTGCCTTTTGGTCACCCATTCCCTTTCTCCCTCAGCAATCCTAATCTGCGGTGTGACCAATTCACTAAACGGGCTATCCACGACCTCCTCAGCATCGCGGATGATCCAAAGTGAGTCCATCGGCAGCTCCAGAGCCATCATGCGGTCTAACAAGAGCTGCGGCTGGATACACTTCCAGCACGTGAAGGAGTCAGGGACATCAGCCATGTCCCTGAGCTCCCACATTGAGCAAGAGGAGCATGTCACGGGTCTGAGATCTCCTGCCATTTTCAATCTTAAGCTTAAGTTAGTCTTAACTTAGATAAACGAAAAAGGAACGAAAAGTTTTCAACAATCACAGGAAAAAAAAATAGAAAAAGCCTTACCTTATCTACACACCACCGAGTCCCTTTTTTTTTGGTTAGAGGAGGAGGGCGGGTGGGAGACACTACAGGTGTAGTGTCTCGGGTTCAGCCGCTGCCCAAATATATAGGACTTACTTACCCAGCTGCCACCTCGCTCTCCCTGTCGCCGCTGCCACTCCCTCCGTCCCACTCACCACCGGCGCCTCCCATCCCCCCTGCGCCTGGCAGAGCTGTGACATCTTGGGCATCTCCAGGGATGGAACATTCCAGAACTGGGAGGATATTACTATCAGGACCGATTGACCAGGCTGGGGCTCTTTTCTCTAGAGAAGAGAAGGCTGAGGACGCACATGATTGAGGTCTTTAAGATGATGAAAGGGTTCGATGGGGTGGACGTGGAGAGGGGGTGGGAAAAGGCTCGTGTGGAGCAGGAATCCCAGGACGGAGTGAATGGGACGAATGGCCTGCTTCTGTGCTGAGAGTACGCTGTGATGTCGGTGCGATGCGGTCAGTTTGCGCGCGGCGCGTCGGTGTTTTCTACCGTGCCCGGTTGGCGATGTTTGGCCGCACGGTGGGTGTAGCTGACCCTCTCCTGCTTCTTCGCTGCCTCCAGGTGCCCCGACAGCTGGGTTCCGGCCTGACGGTGAACATCCGCCCCCTTGCTCGATCGACACTCGCTCCCTGTCCGAGGTGAGTGACCGCCTTGGTGGGCGACCGTCACAAGCCATCCTCAAGCCCCGACGCGGTTGGCTGTGGGTTTTGGGCCAATCCCGATTGGGGTCAGTGTGTGTGGGAGGGAGGGGTCAGTGTTTGTGAGTGGGGGGAGAGGTCAGCGTGTGTGTGTGGGGAGGAGGGGTCAGATTGTCTGCGGAGGAGGGGTCAGTGTGTGTGTGGGGAAGGGGTCACTGTGTGTGGGGAAGGGGTCACTGTGTGTGTGTGTGTGTGTGTGTGGGGAAGGGGTCAGTGTGTGTGGGGGGGAGGGGTCAGTGTTTGTGAGTGGGGGGAGAGGTCAGCGTGTGTGTGTGTGGGGAGGAGGGGTCAGTGTTTGTGAGTGGGGGGAGAGGCCAGGGTGTGTGTGTGGGGAGGAGGGGTCAGTGTTAGTGAGTGGGGGGAGAGGTCAGGGTGTGTGTGTGGGGAGGAGGGGTCAGATTGTCTGCGGAGGAGGGGTCAGTGTGTGTGTGGGGAAGGGGTCACTGTGTGTGGGGAAGGGGTCACTGTGTGTGTGTGTGTGTGTGTGTGTGTGTGTGTGGGGAAGGGGTCAGTGTGTGTGGGGGGGAGGGGTCAGTGTTTGTGAGTGGGGGGAGAGGTCAGCGTGTGTGTGTGTGGGGAGGAGGGGTCAGTGTTTGTGAGTGGGGGGAGAGGTCAGCGTGTGTGTGTGTGGGGAGGAGGGGTCAGTGTTTGTGAGTGGGGGGAGAGGTCAGGGTGTGTGTGTGGGGAGGAGGGGTCAGTGTTAGTGAGTGGGGGGAGAGGTCAGCGTGTGTGTGTGTGGGGAGGAGGGGTCAGTGTTAGTGAGTGGGGGGAGAGGTCAGGGTGTGTGTGTGGGGAGGAGGGGTCAGTGTTAGTGAGTGGGGGGAGAGGTCAGCGTGTGTGTGTGGGGAGGAGGGGTCAGTGTTAGTGAGTGGGGGGAGAGGTAAGCGTGTGTGTGTGGGGAGGAGGGGTCAGTGTTAGTGAGTGGGGAGAGAGGTCAGCGTGTGTGTGTGGGGAGGAGGGGTCAGTGTTTGTGAGTGGAGGGAGAGGTCAGCGTGTGTGTGTGGGGAGGAGGGGTCAGATTGTCTGCGGAGGAGGGGTCAGTGTGTGTGTGTGGGGAAGGGGTCAAAGTGTGTGTGTGTGGGGAGGAGGGGTCAGTGTTTGTGAGTGGGGGGAGAGGTCAGGGTGTGTGTGTGTGGGGCGGAGGGGCCAGTGTTTGTAAGTGGGGGGAGAGGTCAGCATGTGTGTGTGTGGGGAGGAGGGGTCAGTGTTTGTGAGTGGAGGGAGAGGTCAGCGTGTGTGTGTGTGGGGAGGAGGGGTCAGTGTGTGTGGGATGGATCAGTGTGTGTGTGTGGGATGGATCAGTGTGTGTGTGTGGGATGGATCAGTGTGTGTGTGTGGGATGGATCAGTGTGTGTGTGTGGGATGGATCAGTGTGTTTGGGGGGGATGGATCAGTGTGTGTTTGGGGGATGGATCAGTGTGTGTGTGTGGGATGGATCAGTGTGTTTGGGGGGGATGGATCAGTGTGTGTTTGGGGGATGGATCAGTGTGTGTGTGTGGGATGGATCAGTGTGTTTGGGGGGGATGGATCAGTGTGTGTGTGTGGGATGGATCAGTGTGTTTGGGGGGGATGGATCAGTGTGTTTGGGGGGGATGGATCAGTGTGTGTTTGGGGGATGGATCAGTGTGTGTGTGTGGGATGGATCAGTGTGTTTGGGGGGGATGGATCAGTGTGTGTGTGTGAGATGGATCAGTGTGTGTGTGTGGGATGGATCAGTGTGTTTGTGGGGGATGGATCAGTGTGTGTGTGTGGGATGGATCAGTGTGTGTGTGTGGGATGGATCAGTGTGTGTGTGTGGGATGGATCAGTGTGTGTTTGGGGGATGGATCAGTGTGTGTGTGTGAGATGGATCAGTGTGTGTGTGTGGGATGGATCAGTGTGTGTGTGTGGGATGGATCAGTGTGTGTTTGGGGGATGGATCAGTGTGTGTGTGTGGGATGGATCAGTGTGTTTGGGGGGGATGGATCAGTGTGTGTGTGTGGGATGGATCAGTGTGTTTGTGGGGGATGGATCAGTGTGTGTGTGTGGGATGGATCAGTGTGTGTTTGGGGGATGGATCAGTGTGTGTGTGTGGGATGGATCAGTGTGTTTGGGGGGGATGGATCAGTGTGTGTGTGTGGGGATGGATCAGTGTGTTTGGGGGGGATGGATCAGTGTGTGTGTGTGGGATGGATCAGTGTGTTTGGGGGGATGGATCAGTGTGTGTGTGTGGGATGGATCAGTGTGTTTGGGGGGGATGGATCAGTGTGTGTGTGTGGGATGGATCAGTGTGTTTGGGGGGGATGGATCAGTGTGTGTGTGTGGGATGGATCAGTGTGTTTGGGGGGGATGGATCAGTGTGTTTGGGGGGGATGGATCAGTGTGTGTTTGGGGGATGGATCAGTGTGTGTGTGTGGGATGGATCAGTGTGTTTGGGGGGGATGGATCAGTGTGTGTGTGTGAGATGGATCAGTGTGTGTGTGTGGGATGGATCAGTGTGTTTGGGGGGGATGGATCAGTGTGTTTGTGGGGGATGGATCAGTGTGTGTGTGTGGGATGGATCAGTGTGTGTTTGGGGGATGGATCAGTGTGTGTGTGTGAGATGGATCAGTGTGTGTGTGTGGGATGGATCAGTGTGTGTGTGTGGGATGGATCAGTGTGTGTTTGGGGGATGGATCAGTGTGTGTGTGTGGGATGGATCAGTGTGTTTGGGGGGGATGGATCAGTGTGTGTGTGTGGGATGGATCAGTGTGTTTGTGGGGGATGGATCAGTGTGTGTGTGTGGGATGGATCAGTGTGTGTTTGGGGGATGGATCAGTGTGTGTGTGTGGGATGGATCAGTGTGTTTGGGGGGATGGATCAGTGTGTTTGGGGGGGATGGATCAGTGTGTGTTTGGGGGATGGATCAGTGTGTGTGTGTGGGATGGATCAGTGTGTTTGGGGGGGATGGATCAGTGTGTGTGTGTGGGATGGATCAGTGTGTGTGTGTGGGATGGATCAGTGTGTTTGGGGGGGATGGATCAGTGTGTTTGGGGGGGATGGATCAGTGTGTTTGGGGGGGATGGATCAGTGTGTGTGTGTGGGATGGATCAGTGTGTTTGGGGGGGATGGATCAGTGTGTTTGGGGGGGATGGATCAGTGTGTGTGTGTGGGATGGATCAGTGTGTTTGGGGGGGATGGATCAGTGTGTTTGGGGGGGATGGATCAGTGTGTGTGTGTGGGATGGATCAGTGTGTTTGGGGGGGATGGATCAGTGTGTTTGGGGGGGATGGATCAGTGTGTGTGTGTGGGATGGATCAGTGTGTTTGGGGGGGATGGATCAGTGTGTTTGGGGGGGATGGATCAGTGTGTGTGTGTGGGATGGATCAGTGTGTTTGGGGGGGATGGATCAGTGTGTTTGGGGGGGATGGATCAGTGTGTGTGTGTGGGATGGATCAGTGTGTTTGGGGGGGATGGATCAGTGTGTGTGTGTGGGATGGATCAGTGTGTGTGTGTGGGATGGATCAGTGTGTGTGTGTGGGATGGATCAGTGTGTGTGTGTGGGATGGATCAGTGTGTGTGTGTGGGATGGATCAGTGTGTGTGTGTGGGATGGATCAGTGTGTTTGGGGGGGATGGATCAGTGTGTTTGGGGGGATGGATCAGTGTGTGTGTGTGGGATGGATCAGTGTGTGTGTGTGGGATGGATCAGTGTGTGTGTGTGGGATGGATCAGTGTGTTTGGGGGGGATGGATCAGTGTGTTTGGGGGGGATGGATCAGTGTGTGTGTGTGGGATGGATCAGTGTGTTTGGGGGGGATGGATCAGTGTGTGTGTGTGGGATGGATCAGTGTGTGTGTGTGGGATGGATCAGTGTGTGTGTGTGGGATGGATCAGTGTGTGTGTGTGGGATGGATCAGTGTGTGTGTGTGGGATGGATCAGTGTGTGTGTGTGGGATGGATCAGTGTGTTTGGGGGGGATGGATCAGTGTGTTTGGGGGGGATGGATCAGTGTGTTTGGGGGGGATGGATCAGTGTGTTTGGGGGGGATGGATCAGTGTGTGTGTGTGGGATGGATCAGTGTGTTTGGGGGGGATGGATCAGTGTGTGTGTGTGGGATGGATCAGTGTGTGTGTGTGGGATGGATCAGTGTGTGTGTGTGGGATGGATCAGTGTGTTTGGGGGGGATGGATCAGTGTGTTTGGGGGGGATGGATCAGTGTGTGTGTGTGGGATGGATCAGTGTGTTTGGGGGGGATGGATCAGTGTGTTTGGGGGGGATGGATCAGTGTGTGTGTGTGGGATGGATCAGTGTGTTTGGGGGGGATGGATCAGTGTGTTTGGGGGGGATGGATCAGTGTGTGTGTGTGGGATGGATCAGTGTGTTTGGGGGGGATGGATCAGTGTGTTTGGGGGGATGGATCAGTGTGTGTGTGTGGGATGGATCAGTGTGTGTGTGTGGGATGGATCAGTGTGTTTGGGGGGGATGGATCAGTGTGTTTGGGGGGGATGGATCAGTGTGTGTGTGTGGGATGGATCAGTGTGTTTGGGGGGGATGGATCAGTGTGTTTGGGGGGGATGGATCAGTGTGTTTGGGGGGGATGGATCAGTGTGTGTGTGTGGGATGGATCAGTGTGTTTGGGGGGGATGGATCAGTGTGTGTGTGTGGGATGGATCAGTGTGTGTGTGTGGGATGGATCAGTGTGTTTGGGGGGGATGGATCAGTGTGTTTGGGGGGATGGATCAGTGTGTTTGGGGGGATGGATCAGTGTGTGTGTGTGGGATGGATCAGTGTGTTTGGGGGGGATGGATCAGTGTGTTTGGGGGGGATGGATCAGTGTGTGTGTGTGGGATGGATCAGTGTGTTTGGGGGGATGGATCAGTGTGTTTGGGGGGGATGGATCAGTGTGTGTGTGTGGGATGGATCAGTGTGTTTGGGGGGGATGGATCAGTGTGTTTGGGGGGGATGGATCAGTGTGTGTGTGTGGGATGGATCAGTGTGTTTGGGGGGGATGGATCAGTGTGTTTGGGGGGGATGGATCAGTGTGTGTGTGTGGGATGGATCAGTGTGTGTGTGTGGGATGGATCAGTGTGTGTGTGTGGGATGGATCAGTGTGTTTGGGGGGGATGGATCAGTGTGTGTGTGTGGGATGGATCAGTGTGTTTGGGGGGATGGATCAGTGTGTGTGTGTGGGATGGATCAGTGTGTTTGGGGGGATGGATCAGTGTGTGTGTGTGGGATGGATCAGTGTGTGTGTGTGGGATGGATCAGTGTGTGTGTGTGGGATGGATCAGTGTGTTTGGGGGGGATGGATCAGTGTGTTTGGGGGGGATGGATCAGTGTGTGTGTGTGGGATGGATCAGTGTGTTTGGGGGGGATGGATCAGTGTGTTTGGGGGGATGGATCAGTGTGTGTGTGTGGGATGGATCAGTGTGTTTGGGGGGGATGGATCAGTGTGTTTGGGGGGGATGGATCAGTGTGTGTGTGTGGGATGGATCAGTGTGTTTGGGGGGGATGGATCAGTGTGTTTGGGGGGATGGATCAGTGTGTGTGTGTGGGATGGATCAGTGTGTTTGGGGGGATGGATCAGTGTGTTTGGGGGGGATGGATCAGTGTGTTTGGGGGGGATGGATCAGTGTGTGTGTGTGGGATGGATCAGTGTGTTTGGGGGGGATGGATCAGTGTGTGTGTGTGGGATGGATCAGTGTGTGTGTGTGGGATGGATCAGTGTGTGTGTGTGGGATGGATCAGTGTGTTTGGGGGGGATGGATCAGTGTGTTTGGGGGGGATGGATCAGTGTGTGTGTGTGGGATGGATCAGTGTGTTTGGGGGGGATGGATCAGTGTGTTTGGGGGGGATGGATCAGTGTGTTTGGGGGGGATGGATCAGTGTGTGTGTGTGGGATGGATCAGTGTGTTTGGGTGGGATGGATCAGTGTGTTTGGGGGGGATGGATCAGTGTGTTTGGGGGGGATGGATCAGTGTGTGTGTGTGGGATGGATCAGTGTGTGTGTGGGGATGGATCAGTGTGTGTGTGTGGGATGGATCAGTGTGTGTGTGTGGGATGGATCAGTGTGTGTGTGTGGGATGGATCAGTGTGTGTGTGTGGGATGGATCAGTGTGTGTGTGTGGGATGGATCAGTGTGTGTGTGTGGGATGGATCAGTGTGTTTGGGGGGGATGGATCAGTGTGTTTGGGGGGGATGGATCAGTGTGTTTGGGGGGGATGGATCAGTGTGTGTGTGTGGGATGGATCAGTGTGTTTGGGGGGGATGGATCAGTGTGTTTGGGGGGGATGGATCAGTGTGTGTGTGTGGGATGGATCAGTGTGTTTGGGGGGGATGGATCAGTGTGTTTGGGGGGGATGGATCAGTGTGTTTGGGGGGGATGGATCAGTGTGTTTGGGGGGGATGGATCAGTGTGTGTGTGTGGGATGGATCAGTGTGTTTGGGGGGGATGGATCAGTGTGTTTGGGGGGGATGGATCAGTGTGTTTGGGGGGATGGATCAGTGTGTTTGGGGGGGATGGATCAGTGTGTTTGGGGGGATGGATCAGTGTGTGTGTGTGGGATGGATCAGTGTGTTTGGGGGGGATGGATCAGTGTGTGTGTGTGGGATGGATCAGTGTGTGTGTGTGGGATGGATCAGTGTGTGTGTGTGGGATGGATCAGTGTGTTTGGGGGGATGGATCAGTGTGTGTGTGTGGGATGGATCAGTGTGTGTGTGTGGGATGGATCAGTGTGTGTGTGTGGGATGGATCAGTGTGTTTGTGTGGGATGGATCAGTGTGTTTGGGGGGGATGGATCAGTGTGTGTGTGTGGGATGGATCAGTGTGTGTGTGTGGGATGGATCAGTGTGTGTGTGTGGGATGGATCAGTGTGTGTGTGTGGGATGGATCAGTGTGTGTGTGTGGGATGGATCAGTGTGTTTGGGGGGGATGGATCAGTGTGTTTGGGGGGATGGATCAGTGTGTGTGTGTGGGATGGATCAGTGTGTGTGTGTGGGATGGATCAGTGTGTGTGTGTGGGATGGATCAGTGTGTTTGGGGGGGATGGATCAGTGTGTGTGTGTGGGATGGATCAGTGTGTGTGTGTGGGATGGATCAGTGTGTGTGTGTGGGATGGATCAGTGTGTTTGGGGGGGATGGATCAGTGTGTGTGTGTGGGATGGATCAGTGTGTGTGTGTGGGATGGATCAGTGTGTGTGTGTGGGATGGATCAGTGTGTGTGTGTGGGATGGATCAGTGTGTTTGGGGGGGATGGATCAGTGTGTGTGTGTGGGATGGATCAGTGTGTGTGTGTGGGATGGATCAGTGTGTTTGGGGGGGATGGATCAGTGTGTTTGGGGGGGATGGATCAGTGTGTGTGTGTGGGATGGATCAGTGTGTTTGGGGGGGATGGATCAGTGTGTTTGGGGGGGATGGATCAGTGTGTGTGTGTGGGATGGATCAGTGTGTTTGGGGGGATGGATCAGTGTGTTTGGGGGGATGGATCAGTGTGTTTGGGGGGGATGGATCAGTGTGTGTGTGTGGGATGGATCAGTGTGTGTGTGTGGGATGGATCAGTGTGTTTGGGGGGGATGGATCAGTGTGTGTGTGTGGGATGGATCAGTGTGTTTGGGGGGGATGGATCAGTGTGTGTGTGTGGGATGGATCAGTGTGTTTGGGGGGATGGATCAGTGTGTGTGTGTGGGATGGATCAGTGTGTTTGGGGGGATGGATCAGTGTGTTTGGGGGGGATGGATCAGTGTGTGTGTGTGGGATGGATCAGTGTGTTTGGGGGGGATGGATCAGTGTGTTTGGGGGGGATGGATCAGTGTGTGTGTGTGGGATGGATCAGTGTGTTTGGGGGGGATGGATCAGTGTGTTTGGGGGGGATGGATCAGTGTGTTTGGGGGGGATGGATCAGTGTGTGTGTGTGGGATGGATCAGTGTGTTTGGGGGGGATGGATCAGTGTGTTTGGGGGGGATGGATCAGTGTGTTTGGGGGGGATGGATCAGTGTGTGTGTGTGGGATGGATCAGTGTGTTTGGGGGGGATGGATCAGTGTGTTTGGGGGGATGGATCAGTGTGTTTGGGGGGGATGGATCAGTGTGTGTGTGTGGGATGGATCAGTGTGTTTGGGGGGGATGGATCAGTGTGTTTGGGGGGGATGGATCAGTGTGTGTGTGTGGGATGGATCAGTGTGTGTGTGTGGGATGGATCAGTGTGTTTGGGGGGGATGGATCAGTGTGTGTGTGTGGGATGGATCAGTGTGTTTGGGGGGATGGATCAGTGTGTGTGTGTGGGATGGATCAGTGTGTTTGGGGGGATGGATCAGTGTGTGTGTGTGGGATGGATCAGTGTGTTTGGGGGGGATGGATCAGTGTGTTTGGGGGGGATGGATCAGTGTGTGTGTGTGGGATGGATCAGTGTGTTTGGGGGGGATGGATCAGTGTGTTTGGGGGGATGGATCAGTGTGTGTGTGTGGGATGGATCAGTGTGTTTGGGGGGGATGGATCAGTGTGTTTGGGGGGGATGGATCAGTGTGTGTGTGTGGGATGGATCAGTGTGTTTGGGGGGGATGGATCAGTGTGTTTGGGGGGGA
The DNA here is from genome assembly GCF_036365525.1 of Heterodontus francisci. Lineage (NCBI taxonomy): Eukaryota > Metazoa > Chordata > Chondrichthyes > Heterodontiformes > Heterodontidae > Heterodontus > Heterodontus francisci. The sequence continues at coordinate 140,243 of NW_027141238.1, forward strand.
TGGATCAGTGTGTGTGTGTGGGATGGATCAGTGTGTTTGGGGGGGATGGATCAGTGTGTTTGGGGGGATGGATCAGTGTGTGTGTGTGGGATGGATCAGTGTGTTTGGGGGGGATGGATCAGTGTGTTTGGGGGGGATGGATCAGTGTGTGTGTGTGGGATGGATCAGTGTGTTTGGGGGGGATGGATCAGTGTGTGTGTGTGGGATGGATCAGTGTGTTTGGGGGGGATGGATCAGTGTGTGTGTGTGGGATGGATCAGTGTGTGTGTGTGGATGGATCAGTGTGTTTGGGGGGATGGATCAGTGTGTGTGTGTGGGATGGATCAGTGTGTGTGTGTGGGATGGATCAGTGTGTTTGGGGGGGATGGATCAGTGTGTGTGTGTGGGATGGATCAGTGTGTTTGGGGGGGATGGATCAGTGTGTTTGGGGGGGATGGATCAGTGTGTTTGGGGGGGATGGATCAGTGTGTGTGTGTGGGATGGATCAGTGTGTTTGGGGGGATGGATCAGTGTGTGTGTGTGGGATGGATCAGTGTGTTTGGGGGGGATGGATCAGTGTGTGTGTGTGGGATGGATCAGTGTGTTTGGGGGGGATGGATCAGTGTGTGTGTGTGGGATGGATCAGTGTGTTTGGGGGGGATGGATCAGTGTGTTTGGGGGGGATGGATCAGTGTGTTTGGGGGGGATGGATCAGTGTGTGTGTGTGGGATGGATCAGTGTGTGTGTGTGGGATGGATCAGTGTGTGTGTGTGGGATGGATCAGTGTGTTTGGGGGGGATGGATCAGTGTGTTTGGGGGGGATGGATCAGTGTGTTTGGGGGGATGGATCAGTGTGTTTGGGGGGGATGGATCAGTGTGTTTGGGGGGGATGGATCAGTGTGTTTGGGGGGATGGATCAGTGTGTTTGGGGGGGATGGATCAGTGTGTGTGTGTGGGATGGATCAGTGTGTGTGTGTGGGATGGATCAGTGTGTGTGTGTGGGATGGATCAGTGTGTGTGTGTGGGATGGATCAGTGTGTGTGTGTGGGATGGATCAGTGTGTGTGTGTGGGATGGATCAGTGTGTTTGGGGGGGATGGATCAGTGTGTTTGGGGGGGATGGATCAGTGTGTTTGGGGGGGATGGATCAGTGTGTTTGGGGGGGATGGATCAGTGTGTTTGGGGGGGATGGATCAGTGTGTTTGGGGGGATGGATCAGTGTGTTTGGGGGGGATGGATCAGTGTGTTTGGGGGGATGGATCAGTGTGTTTGGGGGGGATGGATCAGTGTGTTTGGGGGGGATGGATCAGTGTGTGTGTGTGGGATGGATCAGTGTGTGTGTGTGGGATGGATCAGTGTGTTTGGGGGGATGGATCAGTGTGTGTGTGTGGGATGGATCAGTGTGTTTGGGGGGGATGGATCAGTGTGTGTGTGTGGGATGGATCAGTGTGTTTGGGGGGATGGATCAGTGTGTTTGGGGGGGATGGATCAGTGTGTTTGGGGGGGATGGATCAGTGTGTTTGGGGGGGATGGATCAGTGTGTTTGGGGGGGATGGATCAGTGTGTGTGTGTGGGATGGATCAGTGTGTTTGGGGGGGATGGATCAGTGTGTTTGGGGGGGATGGATCAGTGTGTGTGTGTGGGATGGATCAGTGTGTTTGGGGGGGATGGATCAGTGTGTGTTGGGGGGGATGGATCAGTGTGTGTGTGTGGGATGGATCAGTGTGTTTGGGGGGGATGGATCAGTGTGTTTGGGGGGATGGATCAGTGTGTTTGGGGGGGATGGATCAGTGTGTGTGTGTGGGATGGATCAGTGTGTTTGGGGGGGATGGATCAGTGTGTGTGTGTGGGATGGATCAGTGTGTTTGGGGGGGATGGATCAGTGTGTGTGTGTGGGATGGATCAGTGTGTTTGGGGGGGATGGATCAGTGTGTTTGGGGGGATGGATCAGTGTGTTTGGGGGGGATGGATCAGTGTGTTTGGGGGGGATGGATCAGTGTGTGTGTGTGGATGGATCAGTGTGTGTGTGTGGGATGGATCAGTGTGTTTGGGGGGGATGGATCAGTGTGTTTGGGGGGATGGATCAGTGTGTTTGGGGGGATGGATCAGTGTGTTTGGGGGGGATGGATCAGTGTGTTTGGGGGGGATGGATCAGTGTGTTTGGGGGGGATGGATCAGTGTGTTTGGGGGGGATGGATCAGTGTGTTTGGGGGGGATGGATCAGTGTGTTTGGGGGGATGGATCAGTGTGTTTGGGGGGATGGATCAGTGTGTGTGTGTGGGATGGATCAGTGTGTGTGTGTGGGATGGATCAGTGTGTTTGGGGGGGATGGATCAGTGTGTGTGTGTGGGATGGATCAGTGTGTGTGTGTGGGATGGATCAGTGTGTTTGGGGGGGATGGATCAGTGTGTTTGGGGGGGATGGATCAGTGTGTGTGTGGGGGATGGATCAGTGTGTGTGTGTGGGATGGATCAGTGTGTTTGGGGGGATGGATCAGTGTGTGTGTGTGGGATGGATCAGTGTGTTTGGGGGGGATGGATCAGTGTGTTTGGGGGGATGGATCAGTGTGTTTGGGGGGATGGATCAGTGTGTTTGGGGGGGATGGATCAGTGTGTTTGGGGGGATGGATCAGTGTGTGTGTGTGGGATGGATCAGTGTGTTTGGGGGGATGGATCAGTGTGTTTGGGGGGGATGGATCAGTGTGTGTGTGTGGGATGGATCAGTGTGTTTGGGGGGATGGATCAGTGTGTGTTTGGGGGGATGGATCAGTGTGTGTGTGTGGGATGGATCAGTGTGTTTGGGGGGGATGGATCAGTGTGTTTGGGGGGGATGGATCAGTGTGTTTGGGGGGGATGGATCAGTGTGTGTGTGTGGGATGGATCAGTGTGTTTGGGGGGGATGGATCAGTGTGTGTGTGTGGGATGGATCAGTGTGTTTGGGGGGGATGGATCAGTGTGTTTGGGGGGGATGGATCAGTGTGTGTGTGTGGATGGATCAGTGTGTTTGGGGGGGATGGATCAGTGTGTGTGTGTGGATGGATCAGTGTGTTTGGGGGGGATGGATCAGTGTGTTTGGGGGGGATGGATCAGTGTGTTTGGGGGGGATGGATCAGTGTGTTTGGGGGGGATGGATCAGTGTGTGTGTGTGGGATGGATCAGTGTGTTTGGGGGGGATGGATCAGTGTGTTTGGGGGGGATGGATCAGTGTGTTTGGGGGATGGATCAGTGTGTTTGGGGGGGATGGATCAGTGTGTTTGGGGGGGATGGATCAGTGTGTTTGGGGGGGATGGATCAGTGTGTGTGTGTGGGATGGATCAGTGTGTTTGGGGGGATGGATCAGTGTGTGTGTGTGGGATGGATCAGTGTGTTTGGGGGGGATGGATCAGTGTGTGTGTGTGGGATGGATCAGTGTGTTTGGGGGGGATGGATCAGTGTGTTTGGGGGGGATGGATCAGTGTGTTTGGGGGGGATGGATCAGTGTGTTTGGGGGGATGGATCAGTGTGTGTGTGTGGGATGGATCAGTGTGTTTGGGGGGATGGATCAGTGTGTTTGGGGGGGATGGATCAGTGTGTGTGTGTGGGATGGATCAGTGTGTTTGGGGGGATGGATCAGTGTGTGTGTGTGGGATGGATCAGTGTGTTTGGGGGGGATGGATCAGTGTGTTTGGGGGGATGGATCAGTGTGTTTGGGGGGGATGGATCAGTGTGTGTGTGTGGGATGGATCAGTGTGTTTGGGGGGGATGGATCAGTGTGTTTGTGGGGATGGATCAGTGTGTTTGGGGGGGATGGATCAGTGTGTGTGTGTGGGATGGATCAGTGTGTTTGGGGGGGATGGATCAGTGTGTGTGTGTGGGATGGATCAGTGTGTTTGGGGGGGATGGATCAGTGTGTTTGGGGGGGATGGATCAGTGTGTTTGGGGGGGATGGATCAGTGTGTGTGTGTGGGATGGATCAGTGTGTTTGGGGGGGATGGATCAGTGTGTTTGGGGGGATGGATCAGTGTGTTTGGGGGGGATGGATCAGTGTGTTTGGGGGGGATGGATCAGTGTGTTTGGGGGGGATGGATCAGTGTGTTTGGGGGGGATGGATCAGTGTGTTTGGGGGGATGGATCAGTGTGTGTGTGTGGGATGGATCAGTGTGTTTGGGGGGGATGGATCAGTGTGTTTGGGGGGGATGGATCAGTGTGTTTGGGGGGGATGGATCAGTGTGTGTGTGTGGGATGGATCAGTGTGTGTTGTGTGGGATGGATCAGTGTGTGTGTGGGGGATGGATCAGTGTGTTTGGGGGGGATGGATCAGTGTGTGTGTGTGGGATGGATCAGTGTGTTTGGGGGGATGGATCAGTGTGTTTGGGGGGATGGATCAGTGTGTGTGTGTGGGATGGATCAGTGTGTGTGTGTGGGATGGATCAGTGTGTGTGTGTGGATGGATCAGTGTGTGTGTGGGGATGGATCAGTGTGTGTGTGTGGGATGGATCAGTGTGTGTGTGTGGGATGGATCAGTGTGTGTGTGTGGGATGGATCAGTGTGTTTGGGGGGGATGGATCAGTGTGTGTGTGTGGGATGGATCAGTGTGTTTGGGGGGGATGGATCAGTGTGTGTGTGTGGGATGGATCAGTGTGTTTGGGGGGGATGGATCAGTGTGTTTGGGGGGATGGATCAGTGTGTTTGGGGGGGATGGATCAGTGTGTGTGTGGGATGGATCAGTGTGTTTGGGGGGGATGGATCAGTGTGTTTGGGGGGATGGATCAGTGTGTGTGTGTGGGATGGATCAGTGTGTGTGTGTGGGATGGATCAGTGTGTTTGGGGGGGATGGATCAGTGTGTGTGTGTGGGATGGATCAGTGTGTTTGGGGGGGATGGATCAGTGTGTGTGTGTGGGATGGATCAGTGTGTTTGGGGGGGATGGATCAGTGTGTGTGTGTGGGATGGATCAGTGTGTGTGGTGGGGATGGATCAGTGTGTTTGGGGGGGATGGATCAGTGTGTGTGGGGGGATGGATCAGTGTGTGTGGTGGGATGGATCAGTGTGTTTGGGGGGGATGGATCAGTGTGTGTGTGTGGGATGGATCAGTGTGTTTGGGGGGATGGATCAGTGTGTTTGGGGGGATGGATCAGTGTGTTTGGGGGGATGGATCAGTGTGTGTGTGTGGGATGGATCAGTGTGTTTGGGGGGGATGGATCAGTGTGTGTGTGTGGGATGGATCAGTGTGTTTGGGGGGGATGGATCAGTGTGTGTGTGTGGGATGGATCAGTGTGTTTGGGGGGGATGGATCAGTGTGTTTGGGGGGGATGGATCAGTGTGTTTGGGTGGGATGGATCAGTGTGTGTGTGGGATGATCAGTGTGTTTGGGGGATGGATCAGTGTGTGTGTGTGGGATGGATCAGTGTGTTTGGGGGGGATGGATCAGTGTGTTTGGGTGGGGATGGATCAGTGTGTTTGGGGGGATGGATCAGTGTGTGTGTGTGGGATGGATCAGTGTGTTTGGGGGGGATGGATCAGTGTGTGTGTGTGGGATGGATCAGTGTGTTTGGGGGGGATGGATCAGTGTGTTTGGGGGGGATGGATCAGTGTGTTTGGGGGGATGGATCAGTGTGTTTGGGGGGATGGATCAGTGTGTGGTGTGTGGGATGGATCAGTGTGTTTGGGGGGGATGGATCAGTGTGTGTGTGTGGGATGGATCAGTGTGTTTGGGGGGATGGATCAGTGTGTTTGGGGGGGATGGATCAGTGTGTTTGGGGGGGATGGATCAGTGTGTTGGATGGATCAGTGTGTGTGTGTGGGATGGATCAGTGTGTTTGGGGGGGATGGATCAGTGTGTTTGGGGGGGATGGATCAGTGTGTTTGGGGGGGATGGATCAGTGTGTGTGTGTGGGATGGATCAGTGTGTTTGGGGGGGATGGATCAGTGTGTGTGTGTGGGATGGATCAGTGTGTTTGGGGGGGATGGATCAGTGTGTGTGTGTGGGATGGATCAGTGTGTTTGGGGGGGATGGATCAGTGTGTTTGGGGGGGATGGATCAGTGTGTGTGTGTGGGATGGATCAGTGTGTGTGTGTGGGATGGATCAGTGTGTTTGGGGGGGATGGATCAGTGTGTGTGTGTGGGATGGATCAGTGTGTTTGGGGGGATGGATCAGTGTGTTTGGGGGGATGGATCAGTGTGTGTGTGTGGGATGGATCAGTGTGTTTGGGGGGGATGGATCAGTGTGTGTGTGTGGGATGGATCAGTGTGTGTGTGTGGGATGGATCAGTGTGTGTGTGTGGGATGGATCAGTGTGTTTGGGGGATGGATCAGTGTGTTTGGGGGATGGATCAGTGTGTTTGGGGGGGATGGATCAGTGTGTTTGTGGGATGGATCAGTGTGTTTGGGGGGGATGGATCAGTGTGTTTGGGGGGATGGATCAGTGTGTTTGGGGGGGATGGATCAGTGTGTTGGGGGGGATGGATCAGTGTGTTTGGGGGGGATGGATCAGTGTGTGTGTGGGGGATGGAATCAAGTGTGTGTGTGTGGATGGATCAGTGTGTGTGTGTGGGATGGATCAGTGTGTGTGTGTGGGATGGATCAGA
>NW_027141239.1:2500-27500 GCF_036365525.1 Heterodontus francisci
TCTCTCTCTCTCTATCTCTCTTTCTCTCTCTCTCCCTCAGCCCATCTCTCTCTCTCTCTCTCTCTTTCTCCCTCACCCCATCTTTCATCTCTCTCTATCTCTCTTTCCCTCTCTCTCCCTCTCTCCCCCTCACCCATCTCTCTCTCTCTCTCTTTCTCTCTCTCTCCCTCTCTCCCCCTCACCCCATCTCTCTCTCTCTCTCTCTCTCTCTCTATCTCTCTCTCTCACTCCCTCTCTCCCCCTCACCCCATCTCTCTCTCTCTCTCTATCTCTCTTTCTCTCTCTCTCCCTCTCTCCCCCTCACCCCATCTCTCTCTCTCTCTCTCTCTATCTCTCTTTCTCTCTCTCTCCCTCTCTCCCCCTCACCCCATCTCTCTCTCTCTCTCTCTCTATCTCTCTTTCTCTCTCTCTCCCTTTCTCTCCCTCAGCCCATCTCTCTCCCTCTCTCTCTCTTTCTCCCTCATCCCATCCGTCTCTCTCCCCCTCACCCCATCTCTCTCTCTCTCTCTCTCTATCTCTCTTTCTCTCTCTCTCCCTCACTCTCCCTCACCCCATCTCTCTCTCTCTCTCTCTCTCTCTCTCTCCCTCTCTCCCCCTCACCCCATCTCTCTCTCTCTCTCTTCTCTCTCTCTCCCTCTCTCCCCCTCACCCCATCTCTCTCTCTCTCTCTCTCTATCTCTCTCCCTCTCTCCCCCTCACCCCATCTCTCTCTCTCTCTCTATCTCTCTTTCTCTCTCTCTCCCTCTCTCCCCCTCACCCCATCTCTCTCTCTCTCTCTCTATCTCTCTTTCTCTCTCTCTCCCTCTCTCCCCCTCACCCCATCTCTCTCTCTCTCTCTCTATCTCTCTTTCTCTCTCTCTATCTCTCTTTCTCTCTCTCTCCCTTTCTCTCCCTCAGCCCATCTCTCTCCCTCTCTCTCTCTTTCTCCCTCAGCCCATCCGTCTCTCTCCCCCTCACCCCATCTCTCTCTCTCTCTCTCTCTCTCTATCTCTCTTTCTCTCTCTCTCCCTCTCTCTCCCTCAGCCATCTCTCTCTCTCTCTCTCTTTCTCCCTCACCCCATCTCCCTCTCTCTCTCAATCTCTCTTTCTCTCTCTCTCCCTCTCTCCCCCTCACCCCATCTCTGTCTCTCTCACTATCTCTCTTTCTCTCTCTCCCTCTCTCCCCCTCACCCCATCTCTCTCTCTCTCCATCTCTCTTTCTCTCTCTCCCTCTCTCCCCCTCACCCTATCTCTCTCTCACTCTCTCTATCTCTCTTTCTCTTTCTCTCCCTCCCTCCCCCTCACCCCATCTCTCGCTCTCTCTCTATCTCTCTTTCTCTCTCTCTCCATCTCTCTCCCTCAGCCCATCTCTCTCTCTCTCTCTCTCTCTCTCTTTCTCCCTCAGCCCATGCGTCTCTCTCCCCTCACCCCATCTCTCTCTCTCTCTCTATCTCTCCTTCTCTCTCCCTCTCTCTCCCTCAGCCCATCTCTTTCTCTCTATCTCTCCCTCAGCCCATCTTTGTATCTTTCGCTCTCTCTCGCTCTCTCTCCCTCAGCCCTTCCTTCTCTCTCTCCCTCAGCCCATCTCTCTCTCTCTCTCTCTCTTTCTCCCTCTCCCCATCTTTCATCTCTCTCTATCTCTCTTTCCCTCTCTCTCCCTCTCTCCCCCTCACCCATCTCTCTCTCTCTCTCTTTCTCTCTCTCTCCCTCTCTCCCCCTCACCCCATCTCTCTCTCTCTCTCTCTCTCTCTATCTCTCTCTCTCTCTCCCTCTCTCCCCCTCACCCCATCTCTCTCTCTCTCTCTGTCTCTCATTCTCTCTCTCTCCCTTTCTCTCCCTCAGCCCATCTCTCTCCCTCTCTCTCTCTTTCTCCCTCAGCCCATCCGTCTCTCTCCCCCTCAACCCATCTCTCTCTCTCTCTATCTCTCTTTCTCTCTCTCTCCCTCTCTCTCCCTCACCCCATCTCTCTCTCTCTCCCTCTCTCTCTCCCTCTCTCACCCTCACCCCATCTCTCTCTCTCTCTCTCTCTCTCTTTCATTCTCTCTCCCTCTCTCTCCCTCAGCCCATCTCTCTCTCTCTCTCTCTCTCTTTCTCCCTCACCCCATCTCTCTTTCTCTCACTATCTCTCTTTCTCTCTCTCCCTCTCTCCCCCTCACCCCATCTCTCTCTCTCTCTATCTCTCTTTCTCCCTCTCTCCCTCTCTCCCCCTCACCCCATCTCTCTCTCTGTCTCTCTATCTCTCTTTCTCTTTCTCTCCCTCTCTCCCCCTCACCCCATCTTTCGCTCTCTCTCTATCTCTCTTTCTCTCTCTCTCCCTCTGCCCATCTCTCTCTCTCTCTCTCTCTTTCTCCCTCAGCCCATACGTCTCTCTCCCTCTCACCCCATCTCTCTCTCTCTCTCTCTCTCTCTATCTCTACTTCTCTCTCCCTCTCTCTCCCTCAGCCCATCTCTCTCTCTCTCTATCTCTCCCTCAGCCCATCTTTGTATCTTTCTCTCTCTCTCGCTCTCTCTCCCTCAGCCCATCCGTCTCTCTCCCCCTCACCCCATCTCTCTCTCTCTCTCTCTCCCTCAGCCCATCCGTCTCTCTCTCCCTCACCCCATCTCTCTCTCTCTATCTCTCTCTCTCTCTCCCTGTCTCCCCCTCACCCCATCTCTCTCTCTCTATCTCTCTTTCTCTCTCTCTCCCTTTCTCTCCCTCAGCCCATCTCTCTCTCTCTCTCTCTCTCTCTTTCTCCCTCAGCCCATCCGTCTCTCTCCCCCTCACCCCATATCTCTCACTCTCTCTATCTCTCTTTCTCTCTCTCTCCCTCTCTCTCCCTCAGCCCATCTCTCTCTCTCTCTATCTCTCCCTCAGCCCATCTCTGTATCTTTCTCTCTCTCTCGCTCTCTCTCCCTCAGCCCATCCGTGTCTCTCCCCCTCACCCCATCTATCTCTCTCTCTCTCTCTCCCTCAGCCCATCCGTCTCTCTCTCCCTCACCCCATCTCTCTCTCTCTATCTCACTCTCCCTCTCTCCCCCTCACCCCATCTCTCTCTCTCTCTCGATCTCTCTTTCTCTCTCTCTCCCTCTCTCCCCCTCAGCCCACCTCTCTTTCGCTTCCTCTCTCTCTCTCAGCCCATCTCTCTCTCTCACTCTCTCTCTTTCTCCCTCAGCCCATGCGTCTCTCTCCCCCTCACCCCATCTCTCTCTCTATCTCCCTCTCTCTCTCTCCCTCTCTCCCCCTCACCCCATCTCTCTCTCTGTCTCTCTATCTCTCTTTCTCTTTCTCTACCTCTCTCCCCCTCACCCCATCTCTCGCTCTCTCTCTATCTTCCTTTCTCTCTCTCTCCCTCTGCCCATCTCTCTCTCTCTCTCTCTCTTTCTCCCTCAGCCCATACGTCTCTCTCCCCCTCACCCCATCTCTCTCTCTCTCTCTCTATCTCTCCTTCTCTCTCCCTCCCTCTCCCTCAGCCCATCTCTCTCTCTCTCTATCTCTCCCTCAGCCCATCTTTGTATCTTGCTCTCTCTCTCGCTCTCTCTCCCTCAGCCCATCCGTCTCTCTCCCCCTCACCCCATCTCTCTCTCTCTCTCTCTCTCTCCCTCAGCCCATCCGTCTCTCTCTCCCTCACCCCATCTCTCTCTCTATCTCTCTCTCTCTCTCCCTGTCTCCCCCTCACCCCATCTCTCTCTCTCTCTATCTCTCTTTCTCTCTCTCTCCCTCTCTCTCCCTCAGCCCACCTCTCTTTCTCTTCCTCTCTCTCCCTCAGCACATCTCTCTCTCTCACTCTCTCTCTTTCTCCCTCAGCCCATGCGTCTCTCTCCCCCTCACCCCATCTCTCTCTCTATCTCCCTCTCTCTCTCTCACTCTCTCCCCTCACCCCATCTCTCTCTCTCTCTCTCTATCTCTCCCTCAGCCCATCTTTGTATCTTACTCTCTCTCTCGCTCTCTCTCCCTCAGCCCATCCGTCTCACTGTCCCTCAGCCCATCTCTCTCTCTCTCTCTCTCTCTTTCTCCCTCAGCCCATCCGACTCTCTCCCCTCACCCCATCTCTCTCTCTCTCTCTCTATCTCTCTTTCTCTCTCTCTCCCTCTCTCTCCCTCAGCCCATCTCTCTCTCTCTCTATCTCTCCCTCAGCCCATCTCTGTATCTTTCTCTCTCTCTCGCTCTCTCTCCCTCAGCCCATCCGTGTCTATCCCCCTCACCCCATCTATCTCTCTCTCCCTCAGCCCATCCGTCTCTCTCTCCCTCACCCCATCTCTCTCTCTATCTCACTCTCCCTCTCTCCCCCTCACCCCATCTCTCTCTCTCTCTCGATCTCTCTTTCTCTCTCTCTCCCTCTCTCTCCCTCAGCCCACCTCTCTTTCTCTTCCTCTCTCTCCCTCAGCTCATCTCTCTCTCTCACTCTCTCTCTTTCTCCCTCAGCCCATGCGTCTCTCTCCCCCTCACCCCATCTCTCTCTCTATCTCCCTCTCTCTCTCTCCCTCTCTCCCCCTCACCCCATCTCTCTCTCTCTCTATCTATCTTCCTCTCTCTCTCCCTGTCACTCGCTCAGCCCATCTCTCTCTCTCTCTCTCTTTCTCCATCAGCCCATCCGTCTCTCTCCCCCTCTCCCCATCTCTCTCTCTCTCTGTCTCTCTTTCTCTCTCTCTCCCTCAGCCCATCTCTCTCTCTATCTCTCCCTCAGCCAATCTCTGTATCTTTCTCTCTCTCTCGCACTCTCTCCCTCAGCCCATCCGTCTCTCTCCCGCTCACCCCATCTCTCTCTCTCTCTCTCCCTCACCCCTTCTCTCTCTCTATCTCTCTCTCTCTTTCTCTCTCTCTCTCGCTCAGACCATCCGTCACTCTCTCCCTCACCCCATCTCTCTCTCTCTGTCTCTCTCTCTCTCTCTCCCTCTCTCCCTCTCTCCCCCTCACCCCGTCTCTCTCTCTCTCTCCATCTCTCTTTCTCTCTCTCTCCCTCAGCCCATCTATCTCTCTCTCTCTCTCTTTCTCCCTCACCACATCTCTCATCTCTCTCTGTCTCTCTTGCTCTCTCTCTCACTCTCTCCCCCTCACCCATCTCTCTCTCTCTCTCTTTCTCTCTCTCTCCCTCTCTCCCCCTCACCCCATCTCTCTCTCTCTCTCTCTAACTCTCTCTCTCTCTCCCTCTCTCCCCCTCACCCCATCTCTCTCTCTCTCTCTATCTCTCTTTCCCTCTCTCTCCCTCTCTCCCCCTCACCCCAACTCTCTCTCTCTCTCTCTCTATCTATCTCTCTTTCTCTCTCCCTCTCTCCCCCTCACCCCATCTCTCTCTCCCTCTCTATCTCTCTTTCTCTCTCTCTCCCTTTCCCTCCCTCAGCCCATCTCTCTCTCACTCTCTTTCTCCCTCAGCCCATCCGTCTCTCTCACCCTCACCCCAACTCACTCTCTCTCTCTATCTCTCTTTCTCTCTCTCTCCCTCACCCCATCTCTCTCTCTCTCTCTCTCTCTCTCCCTCTCTCCCCCTCACCCCATCTCTCTCTCTCTCTCTATCTCTCTTTCTCTCTTTCTCCCTCTCTCTCCCTCAGCCCATCTCTCTCTCTCTCTCTCTCTTTCTCCCTCAGCCCATCTCTCTCTCTCTATCTCTCCCTCAGCCCATCTCTGCATTTTTCTCTCTCTCTCGCTCTCTCTCCCTCAGCCCATCCGTCTCTCTCCCCCTCACCCCATCTCTCTCTCTCTCTCTCTCTCTCTCTCTCCCTCAGCCCATTCTTCTCTCTCCCCCTCAGCCCATCTCTCTCTCTCTCTCTCTCTCCCTCAGCCCGTCCGTCTCTCTCTCCCTCACCCCATCTCTCTCTCTATCTTTCTCTCTCTCTCCCTATCTCTCCCTCAGCCCATCTCTCTGTCTCTCTCTCTTTCTCCCTCAGCCCATCCGTCTCTCTCCCCCTCTCCCCATCTCTCTCTCTCTCTATCTCTCTTTCTCTCTCTCTCCCTCTCTCACCCTCAGCCGATCTCTCTCTCTATCTCTCCCTCAGCCCATCTCTGTATCTTTCTCTCTCTCTCGCTCTCTTTCCCTCAGCCCATCCGTCTCTCTCCCCCTCACCCCATCTGTCTCTCTCTATCTCTCTCTCCCTCACCCCATCTCTCTCTCTATCTCTCTCTCTCTTTCTCTCTCTCTCACGCTCAGCCCATCCGTCTCTCTCTCCCTCACCCCATCTCTCTCTCTATGTCTCTCTCTCTCTCTCCCTCTCTCCCCCTCACCCCATCTCTCTCTCTCCCTCTATCTCTCTTTCTCTCTCTCTCCCTCAGCCCATCTCTCTCTCTCTCTCTCTTTCTCCCTCACCCCATCTTTCATCTCTCTCTATCTCTCTTTCTCTCTCTCTCCCTCTCTCGCCCTCACCCATCTCTCTCTCTCTCTCTTTCTATCTCTCTCCCTCACTCCCCCTCACCCCATCTCTCTCTCTCTCTCTCTATCTCTCTCTCTCCCTCTCTCCCCCTCACCCCATCACTCTCTCTCTCTCTATGTCTCTTTCTCTCTCTCTCCCTCTCTCCCACTAACCCCATCTCTCTCTCTCTCTCTCTCTCTATCTCTCTTTCTCTCTCTCTCCCTCTCTCCCCCTCACCCCATCTCTCTGTCTCTCTCTATCTCTCTTTCTCTCTCTCTCCCTTTCTCTCCCTCAGCCCATCTCTCTCTCTCTCTATCTCTCTTTCTCTCTCTCTCCCTCTCTCCCCCTCACCCCATCTCTCTCTCTCTCGCTATCACTCTTTCTCTCTCTCCATCTCTCCCCCTCACCCCATCTCTCTCTCTCTCTATCTCTCTTTCTCTCTCTCCCTCTCTCCCCCTCAGCCCATCTCTCTCTCTCTCTCCATCTCTCTTTCGCTCTCTCTCCCTCAGCCCATCTCTCTCTCTCTCTCCCGCTCTCCCCCTCACCCCATCTCTATCTCTCTCTCTCTCTATCTCTCTCTCTCTCTCCCTCTCTCCCCCTCACCCCATCTCTCTCTCTCTCTCTATCTCTCATTCTCTCTCTCTCCCTTTCTCTCCCTCAGCCCATCTCTCTCCCTCTCTCTCTCTTTCTCCCTCAGCCCATCTGTCTCTCTCCCCCTCACCCCATCTCTCTCTCTCTCTCTCTATCTCTCTTTCTCTCTCTCTCCCTCTCTCTCCCTCACCCCATCTCTCTCTCTCTCACCCTCTCTCTCTCCCTCTCTCACCCTCACCCCATCTCTCTCTCTATCTCTCTCTCTCCCTCTCTCCACCTCGCCCCATCTCTCTCTCTCTCTCTATCTTTCTTTCTCTCTCTCTCCCTCGCTCTCCCTCAGCCCATCTCTCTCTCTCTCTCTCTCTTTCTCCCTCAGCCCATCCGTCTCTCACCCCCTCACCCCATCTCTCTCTCTCTCTATCTCTCTTTCTCTCTCTCTCCCTCTCTCTCCGTCAGCCCATCTCTCTCTCTCTCACTATCTCTCCCTCAGCCCATCTCAGTATCTTTCTCCCTCTCTCGCTCTCTCTCCCTCAGTCCATCCGTCTCTCTCCCCCTCACCCCATCTCTCTCTCTCTCTCTCTTCCTCAGCGCATCCGTCTCTCTCTCCCTCACCCCATCTATCTCTCTATCTCTCTCTCTCTCTCTCCCCCTCACCCCATCTCTCTCTCTCTCTATCTCTCTTTCTCTCTCTCTCTCTCCCTCAGCCCATCTCTCTCTCTCTCTCTCTCTCTCACTCCCTCAGCCCATCCGTCTCTCTCTCTCTCACCACATTTCTCTCTCTATCTCTCTCAATATCTCTCTCTCTCTCTCTCTCCCTCTCTCCCCCTCACCCCATCTCTCTCTCTCTCTCTTTCTCTCTTTCTCTCTCTCTCCCTCTCTCTCCCTCAGCCCATCTCTCTCTCTCTCTCTCTTTCTCCCTCACCCTATCTCTCTCTCTCTCTCTCTATCTCTCTTTCTCTCTCTCAGCCGCTCTCCCCCTCACCCCATCTCTCTCTCTCTCTATCTCTCTTTCTCTCTCTCTCCCTCTCTCCCCCTCACCCCATCTCTCTCTCTCTCTCTATCTCTCGTTCTCTCTCTCTCCCTCTCTCCCCCTCACCCCATCTCTCTCTCTCTCTCTATATATCTCTTTCTCTCTCTCTCCCTCTCTCTCCCTCAGCCCATCTCTCTCTCTCTCTATCTCTCCCTCAGCCCATCTCTGCATCTTTCTCTCTCTCTCGCTCTCTCTCCCTCAGCCCATCCGTCTCTCTCCCCCTCACCCCATCGCTCTCTCTCTCTCTCTATCCCTCAGCCCATTTTTCTCTCTCCCCCTCAGCCCATCTCTCTCTCTCTCTCTCTCTCCCTCAGCCCATCCATCTCTCTCTCCCTCACCCCATCTCTCTCTCTCTCTATCTCTCTCTCTCTCCCTCTGTCCCCTCACCCCATCTCTCTCTCTCTCTATCTCTCTTTTTCTCTCTCCCTATCTCTCCCTCAGCCCATCTCTCTCTCTCTCTTTCTTCCTCAGCCCATCTGTCTCTCTCCCCCTCTCCCCATCTCTCTCTCTCTCTATCTCTCTTTCTCTCTCTCTCCCTCTCTCTCCCTCAGCCCATCTCTCGCTCTATCTCTCCCTCAGCCCATCTCTGTATCTTTCTCTCTCTTTCTCTCTCTCTCACGCTCAGCCCATCCGTCTCTCTCTGCCTCACCCCATCTCTCTCTCTATCTCTCTCTCTCTCTCTCCCTCTCTCCCCCTCACCCCATCTCTCTCTCTCTCTCTATCTCTCTTTCTCTCTCTCTCCCTCAGCCCATCTCTCTCTCTCTCTCTCTCTTTCTCCCTCACCCCATCTTTCATCTCTCTCTATCTCTCTTTCCCTCTCTCTCCCTCTCTCCCCCTCACCCATCTCTCTCTCTCTCTCTTTCTCTCTCTCTCCCTCTCTCCCCCTCACCCCATCTCTCTCTCTCTCTCTCTCTCTCTCTATCTCTCTCTCTCACTCCCTCTCTCCCCCTCACCCCATCTCTCTCTCTCTCTCTATCTCTCTTTCTCTCTCTCTCCCTCTCTCCCCCTCACCCCATCTCTCTCTCTCTCTCTCTCTATCTCTCTTTCTCTCTCTCTCCCTCTCTCCCCCTCACCCCATCTCTCTCTCTCTCTCTCTCTATCTCTCTTTCTCTCTCTCTCCCTTTCTCTCCCTCAGCCCATCTCTCTCCCTCTCTCTCTCTTTCTCCCTCATCCCATCCGTCTCTCTCCCCCTCACCCCATCTCTCTCTCTCTCTCTCTCTATCTCTCTTTCTCTCTCTCTCCCTCACTCTCCCTCACCCCATCTCTCTCTCTCTCTCTCTCTCTCTCTCTCCCTCTCTCCCCCTCACCCCATCTCTCTCTCTCTCTCTTTCTCTCTCTCTCCCTCTCTCCCCCTCACCCCATCTCTCTCTCTCTCTCTCTCTATCTCTCTCTCCCTCTCTCCCCCTCACCCCATCTCTCTCTCTCTCTCTATCTCTCTTTCTCTCTCTCTCCCTCTCTCCCCCTCACCCCATCTCTCTCTCTCTCTCTCTATCTCTCTTTCTCTCTCTCTCCCTCTCTCCCCCTCACCCCATCTCTCTCTCTCTCTCTCTATCTCTCTTTCTCTCTCTCTATCTCTCTTTCTCTCTCTCTCCCTTTCTCTCCCTCAGCCCATCTCTCTCCCTCTCTCTCTCTTTCTCCCTCAGCCCATCCGTCTCTCTCCCCCTCACCCCATCTCTCTCTCTCTCTCTCTCTCTCTATCTCTCTTTCTCTCTCTCTCCCTCTCTCTCCCTCAGCCCATCTCTCTCTCTCTCTCTCTTTCTCCCTCACCCCATCTCCCTCTCTCTCTCAATCTCTCTTTCTCTCTCTCTCCCTCTCTCCCCCTCACCCCATCTCTGTCTCTCTCACTATCTCTCTTTCTCTCTCTCCCTCTCTCCCCCTCACCCCATCTCTCTCTCTCTCCATCTCTCTTTCTCTCTCTCCCTCTCTCCCCCTCACCCTATCTCTCTCTCACTCTCTCTATCTCTCTTTCTCTTTCTCTCCCTCCCTCCCCCTCACCCCATCTCTCGCTCTCTCTCTATCTCTCTTTCTCTCTCTCTCCATCTCTCTCCCTCAGCCCATCTCTCTCTCTCTCTCTCTCTCTCTCTTTCTCCCTCAGCCCATGCGTCTCTCTCCCCCTCACCCCATCTCTCTCTCTCTCTCTATCTCTCCTTCTCTCTCCCTCTCTCTCCCTCAGCCCATCTCTTTCTCTCTATCTCTCCCTCAGCCCATCTTTGTATCTTTCGCTCTCTCTCGCTCTCTCTCCCTCAGCCCTTCCTTCTCTCTCTCCCTCAGCCCATCTCTCTCTCTCTCTCTCTCTTTCTCCCTCTCCCCATCTTTCATCTCTCTCTATCTCTCTTTCCCTCTCTCTCCCTCTCTCCCCCTCACCCATCTCTCTCTCTCTCTCTTTCTCTCTCTCTCCCTCTCTCCCCCTCACCCCATCTCTCTCTCTCTCTCTCTCTCTCTATCTCTCTCTCTCTCTCCCTCTCTCCCCCTCACCCCATCTCTCTCTCTCTCTCTGTCTCTCATTCTCTCTCTCTCCCTTTCTCTCCCTCAGCCCATCTCTCTCCCTCTCTCTCTCTTTCTCCCTCAGCCCATCCGTCTCTCTCCCCCTCAACCCATCTCTCTCTCTCTCTATCTCTCTTTCTCTCTCTCTCCCTCTCTCTCCCTCACCCCATCTCTCTCTCTCTCCCTCTCTCTCTCCCTCTCTCACCCTCACCCCATCTCTCTCTCTCTCTCTCTCTCTCTTTCATTCTCTCTCCCTCTCTCTCCCTCAGCCCATCTCTCTCTCTCTCTCTCTCTCTTTCTCCCTCACCCCATCTCTCTTTCTCTCACTATCTCTCTTTCTCTCTCTCCCTCTCTCCCCCTCACCCCATCTCTCTCTCTCTCTATCTCTCTTTCTCCCTCTCTCCCTCTCTCCCCCTCACCCCATCTCTCTCTCTGTCTCTCTATCTCTCTTTCTCTTTCTCTCCCTCTCTCCCCCTCACCCCATCTTTCGCTCTCTCTCTATCTCTCTTTCTCTCTCTCTCCCTCTGCCCATCTCTCTCTCTCTCTCTCTCTTTCTCCCTCAGCCCATACGTCTCTCTCCCTCTCACCCCATCTCTCTCTCTCTCTCTCTCTCTCTATCTCTACTTCTCTCTCCCTCTCTCTCCCTCAGCCCATCTCTCTCTCTCTCTATCTCTCCCTCAGCCCATCTTTGTATCTTTCTCTCTCTCTCGCTCTCTCTCCCTCAGCCCATCCGTCTCTCTCCCCCTCACCCCATCTCTCTCTCTCTCTCTCTCCCTCAGCCCATCCGTCTCTCTCTCCCTCACCCCATCTCTCTCTCTCTATCTCTCTCTCTCTCTCCCTGTCTCCCCCTCACCCCATCTCTCTCTCTCTATCTCTCTTTCTCTCTCTCTCCCTTTCTCTCCCTCAGCCCATCTCTCTCTCTCTCTCTCTCTCTCTTTCTCCCTCAGCCCATCCGTCTCTCTCCCCCTCACCCCATATCTCTCACTCTCTCTATCTCTCTTTCTCTCTCTCTCCCTCTCTCTCCCTCAGCCCATCTCTCTCTCTCTCTATCTCTCCCTCAGCCCATCTCTGTATCTTTCTCTCTCTCTCGCTCTCTCTCCCTCAGCCCATCCGTGTCTCTCCCCCTCACCCCATCTATCTCTCTCTCTCTCTCTCCCTCAGCCCATCCGTCTCTCTCTCCCTCACCCCATCTCTCTCTCTCTATCTCACTCTCCCTCTCTCCCCCTCACCCCATCTCTCTCTCTCTCTCGATCTCTCTTTCTCTCTCTCTCCCTCTCTCCCCCTCAGCCCACCTCTCTTTCGCTTCCTCTCTCTCTCTCAGCCCATCTCTCTCTCTCACTCTCTCTCTTTCTCCCTCAGCCCATGCGTCTCTCTCCCCCTCACCCCATCTCTCTCTCTATCTCCCTCTCTCTCTCTCCCTCTCTCCCCCTCACCCCATCTCTCTCTCTGTCTCTCTATCTCTCTTTCTCTTTCTCTACCTCTCTCCCCCTCACCCCATCTCTCGCTCTCTCTCTATCTTCCTTTCTCTCTCTCTCCCTCTGCCCATCTCTCTCTCTCTCTCTCTCTTTCTCCCTCAGCCCATACGTCTCTCTCCCCCTCACCCCATCTCTCTCTCTCTCTCTCTATCTCTCCTTCTCTCTCCCTCCCTCTCCCTCAGCCCATCTCTCTCTCTCTCTATCTCTCCCTCAGCCCATCTTTGTATCTTGCTCTCTCTCTCGCTCTCTCTCCCTCAGCCCATCCGTCTCTCTCCCCCTCACCCCATCTCTCTCTCTCTCTCTCTCTCTCCCTCAGCCCATCCGTCTCTCTCTCCCTCACCCCATCTCTCTCTCTATCTCTCTCTCTCTCTCCCTGTCTCCCCCTCACCCCATCTCTCTCTCTCTCTATCTCTCTTTCTCTCTCTCTCCCTCTCTCTCCCTCAGCCCACCTCTCTTTCTCTTCCTCTCTCTCCCTCAGCACATCTCTCTCTCTCACTCTCTCTCTTTCTCCCTCAGCCCATGCGTCTCTCTCCCCCTCACCCCATCTCTCTCTCTATCTCCCTCTCTCTCTCTCACTCTCTCCCCTCACCCCATCTCTCTCTCTCTCTCTCTATCTCTCCCTCAGCCCATCTTTGTATCTTACTCTCTCTCTCGCTCTCTCTCCCTCAGCCCATCCGTCTCACTGTCCCTCAGCCCATCTCTCTCTCTCTCTCTCTCTCTTTCTCCCTCAGCCCATCCGACTCTCTCCCCCTCACCCCATCTCTCTCTCTCTCTCTCTATCTCTCTTTCTCTCTCTCTCCCTCTCTCTCCCTCAGCCCATCTCTCTCTCTCTCTATCTCTCCCTCAGCCCATCTCTGTATCTTTCTCTCTCTCTCGCTCTCTCTCCCTCAGCCCATCCGTGTCTATCCCCCTCACCCCATCTATCTCTCTCTCCCTCAGCCCATCCGTCTCTCTCTCCCTCACCCCATCTCTCTCTCTATCTCACTCTCCCTCTCTCCCCCTCACCCCATCTCTCTCTCTCTCTCGATCTCTCTTTCTCTCTCTCTCCCTCTCTCTCCCTCAGCCCACCTCTCTTTCTCTTCCTCTCTCTCCCTCAGCTCATCTCTCTCTCTCACTCTCTCTCTTTCTCCCTCAGCCCATGCGTCTCTCTCCCCCTCACCCCATCTCTCTCTCTATCTCCCTCTCTCTCTCTCCCTCTCTCCCCCTCACCCCATCTCTCTCTCTCTCTATCTATCTTCCTCTCTCTCTCCCTGTCACTCGCTCAGCCCATCTCTCTCTCTCTCTCTCTTTCTCCATCAGCCCATCCGTCTCTCTCCCCCTCTCCCCATCTCTCTCTCTCTCTGTCTCTCTTTCTCTCTCTCTCCCTCAGCCCATCTCTCTCTCTATCTCTCCCTCAGCCAATCTCTGTATCTTTCTCTCTCTCTCGCACTCTCTCCCTCAGCCCATCCGTCTCTCTCCCGCTCACCCCATCTCTCTCTCTCTCTCTCCCTCACCCCTTCTCTCTCTCTATCTCTCTCTCTCTTTCTCTCTCTCTCTCGCTCAGACCATCCGTCACTCTCTCCCTCACCCCATCTCTCTCTCTCTGTCTCTCTCTCTCTCTCTCCCTCTCTCCCTCTCTCCCCCTCACCCCGTCTCTCTCTCTCTCTCCATCTCTCTTTCTCTCTCTCTCCCTCAGCCCATCTATCTCTCTCTCTCTCTCTTTCTCCCTCACCACATCTCTCATCTCTCTCTGTCTCTCTTGCTCTCTCTCTCACTCTCTCCCCCTCACCCATCTCTCTCTCTCTCTCTTTCTCTCTCTCTCCCTCTCTCCCCCTCACCCCATCTCTCTCTCTCTCTCTCTAACTCTCTCTCTCTCTCCCTCTCTCCCCCTCACCCCATCTCTCTCTCTCTCTCTATCTCTCTTTCCCTCTCTCTCCCTCTCTCCCCCTCACCCCAACTCTCTCTCTCTCTCTCTCTATCTATCTCTCTTTCTCTCTCCCTCTCTCCCCCTCACCCCATCTCTCTCTCCCTCTCTATCTCTCTTTCTCTCTCTCTCCCTTTCCCTCCCTCAGCCCATCTCTCTCTCACTCTCTTTCTCCCTCAGCCCATCCGTCTCTCTCACCCTCACCCCAACTCACTCTCTCTCTCTATCTCTCTTTCTCTCTCTCTCCCTCACCCCATCTCTCTCTCTCTCTCTCTCTCTCTCCCTCTCTCCCCCTCACCCCATCTCTCTCTCTCTCTCTATCTCTCTTTCTCTCTTTCTCCCTCTCTCTCCCTCAGCCCATCTCTCTCTCTCTCTCTCTCTTTCTCCCTCAGCCCATCTCTCTCTCTCTATCTCTCCCTCAGCCCATCTCTGCATTTTTCTCTCTCTCTCGCTCTCTCTCCCTCAGCCCATCCGTCTCTCTCCCCCTCACCCCATCTCTCTCTCTCTCTCTCTCTCTCTCTCTCCCTCAGCCCATTCTTCTCTCTCCCCCTCAGCCCATCTCTCTCTCTCTCTCTCTCTCTCCCTCAGCCCATCCGTCTCTCTCTCCCTCACCCCATCTCTCTCTCTATCTTTCTCTCTCTCTCCCTATCTCTCCCTCAGCCCATCTCTCTGTCTCTCTCTCTTTCTCCCTCAGCCCATCCGTCTCTCTCCCCCTCTCCCCATCTCTCTCTCTCTCTATCTCTCTTTCTCTCTCTCTCCCTCTCTCTCCCTCAGCCGATCTCTCTCTCTATCTCTCCCTCAGCCCATCTCTGTATCTTTCTCTCTCTCTCGCTCTCTTTCCCTCAGCCCATCCGTCTCTCTCCCCCTCACCCCATCTGTCTCTCTCTATCTCTCTCTCCCTCACCCCATCTCTCTCTCTATCTCTCTCTCTCTTTCTCTCTCTCTCACGCTCAGCCCATCCGTCTCTCTCTCCCTCACCCCATCTCTCTCTCTATGTCTCTCTCTCTCTCTCCCTCTCTCCCCCTCACCCCATCTCTCTCTCTCCCTCTATCTCTCTTTCTCTCTCTCTCCCTCAGCCCATCTCTCTCTCTCTCTCTCTTTCTCCCTCACCCCATCTTTCATCTCTCTCTATCTCTCTTTCTCTCTCTCTCCCTCTCTCGCCCTCACCCATCTCTCTCTCTCTCTCTTTCTATCTCTCTCCCTCACTCCCCCTCACCCCATCTCTCTCTCTCTCTCTCTATCTCTCTCTCTCCCTCTCTCCCCCTCACCCCATCACTCTCTCTCTCTCTATGTCTCTTTCTCTCTCTCTCCCTCTCTCCCACTAACCCCATCTCTCTCTCTCTCTCTCTCTCTATCTCTCTTTCTCTCTCTCTCCCTCTCTCCCCCTCACCCCATCTCTCTCTCTCTCTCTATCTCTCTTTCTCTCTCTCTCCCTTTCTCTCCCTCAGCCCATCTCTCTCTCTCTCTATCTCTCTTTCTCTCTCTCTCCCTCTCTCCCCCTCACCCCATCTCTCTCTCTCTCGCTATCACTCTTTCTCTCTCTCCATCTCTCCCCCTCACACCATCTCTCTCTCTCTCTATCTCTCTTTCTCTCTCTCCCTCTCTCCCCCTCAGCCCATCTCTCTCTCTCTCTCCATCTCTCTTTCGCTCTCTCTCCCTCAGCCCATCTCTCTCTCTCTCTCTCTCTTTCTCCCTCACCCCATCTCTCATCTCTCTCTGTCTCTCTTGCTCTCTCTCTCACTCTCTCCCCCTCACCCATCTCTCTCTCTCTCTCTTTCTCTCTCTCTCCCTCTCTCCCCCTCACCCCATCTCTCTCTCTCTCTCTCTCTATCTCTCTTTCTCTTTCTGTCCCTCTCTCCCCCTCACCCCATCTCTCGCACTCTCTCTATCTCTCTTTCTCTCTCTCCCCCTCTCTCTCCCTCAGCCCTTCTCTCTCTCTCTTTCTCCCTCAGCCCATGCGTCTCTCTCCCCCTCACCCCATCTCTCTCTCTCTCTCTATCTCTCTTTCTCTCTCCCTCTCTCTCCCTCAGCCCATCTCTCTCTCTCTCTATCTCTCCCTCAGCCCATCTTTGTATCTTTCTCTCTCTCTCCCTCTCTCCCCCTCACCCCATCTCTCTCTCTCTCTCTCTATCTCTCTTTCTCTCTCTCTATCTCTCTTTCTCTCTCTCTCCCTTTCTCTCCCTCAGCCCATCTCTCTCCCTCTCTCTCTCTTTCTCCCTCAGCCCATCCGTCTCTCTCCCCCTCACCCCATCTCTCTCTCTCTCTCTCTCTCTCTATCTCTCTTTCTCTCTCTCTCCCTCTCTCTCCCTCAGCCCATCTCTCTCTCTCTCTCTCGTTCTCCCTCACCCCATCTCCCTCTCTCTCTCAATCTCTCTTTCTCTCTCTCTCCCTCTCTCCCCCTCACCCCATCTCTGTCTCTCTCACTATCTCTCTTTCTCTCTCTCCCTCTCTCCCCCTCACCCCATCTCTCTCTCTCTCCATCTCTCTTTCTCTCTCTCCCTCTCTCCCCCTCACCCTATCTCTCTCTCACTCTCTCTATCTCTCTTTCTCTTTCTCTCCCTCCCTCCCCCTCACCCCATCTCTCGCTCTCTCTCTATCTCTCTTTCTCTCTCTCTCCATCTCTCTCCCTCAGCCCATCTCTCTCTCTCTCTCTCTCTCTCTCTTTCTCCCTCAGCCCATGCGTCTCTCTCCCCCTCACCCCATCTCTCTCTCTCTCTCTATCTCTCCTTCTCTCTCCCTCTCTCTCCCTCAGCCCATCTCTTTCTCTCTATCTCTCCCTCAGCCCATCTTTGTATCTTTCGCTCTCTCTCGCTCTCTCTCCCTCAGCCCTTCCTTCTCTCTCTCCCTCAGCCCATCTCTCTCTCTCTCTCTCTCTTTCTCCCTCTCCCCATCTTTCATCTCTCTCTATCTCTCTTTCCCTCTCTCTCCCTCTCTCCCCCTCACCCATCTCTCTCTCTCTCTCTTTCTCTCTCTCTCCCTCTCTCCCCCTCACCCCATCTCTATCTCTCTCTCTCTCTCTCTATCTCTCTCTCTCTCTCCCTCTCTCCCCCTCACCCCATCTCTCTCTCTCTCTCTGTCTCTCATTCTCTCTCTCTCCCTTTCTCTCCCTCAGCCCATCTCTCTCCCTCTCTCTCTCTTTCTCCCTCAGCCCATCCGTCTCTCTCCCCCTCAACCCATCTCTCTCTCTCTCTCTCTATCTCTCTTTCTCTCTCTCTCCCTCTCTCTCCCTCACCCCATCTCTCTCTCTCTCCCTCTCTCTCTCCCTCTCTCACCCTCACCCCATCTCTCTCTCTCTCTCTCTCTCTCTTTCATTCTCTCTCCCTCTCTCTCCCTCAGCCCATCTCTCTCTCTCTCTCTCTCTCTTTCTCCCTCACCCCATCTCTCTTTCTCTCACTATCTCTCTTTCTCTCTCTCCCTCTCTCCCCCTCACCCCATCTCTCTCTCTCTCTATCTCTCTTTCTCCCTCTCTCCCTCTCTCCCCCTCACCCCATCTCTCTCTCTGTCTCTCTATCTCTCTTTCTCTTTCTCTCCCTCTCTCCCCCTCACCCCATCTTTCGCTCTCTCTCTATCTCTCTTTCTCTCTCTCTCCCTCTGCCCATCTCTCTCTCTCTCTCTCTCTTTCTCCCTCAGCCCATACGTCTCTCTCCCTCTCACCCCATCTCTCTCTCTCTCTCTCTCTCTCTATCTCTACTTCTCTCTCCCTCTCTCTCCCTCAGCCCATCTCTCTCTCTCTCTATCTCTCCCTCAGCCCATCTTTGTATCTTTCTCTCTCTCTCGCTCTCTCTCCCTCAGCCCATCCGTCTCTCTCCCCCTCACCCCATCTCTCTCTCTCTCTCTCTCCCTCAGCCCATCCGTCTCTCTCTCCCTCACCCCATCTCTCTCTCTCTATCTCTCTCTCTCTCTCCCTGTCTCCCCCTCACCCCATCTCTCTCTCTCTATCTCTCTTTCTCTCTCTCTCCCTTTCTCTCCCTCAGCCCATCTCTCTCTCTCTCTCTCTCTCTCTTTCTCCCTCAGCCCATCCGTCTCTCTCCCCCTCACCCCATATCTCTCACTCTCTCTATCTCTCTTTCTCTCTCTCTCCCTCTCTCTCCCTCAGCCCATCTCTCTCTCTCTCTATCTCTCCCTCAGCCCATCTCTGTATCTTTCTCTCTCTCTCGCTCTCTCTCCCTCAGCCCATCCGTGTCTCTCCCCCTCACCCCATCTATCTCTCTCTCTCTCTCTCCCTCAGCCCATCCGTCTCTCTCTCCCTCACCCCATCTCTCTCTCTATCTCACTCTCCCTCTCTCCCCCTCACCCCATCTCTCTCTCTCTCTCGATCTCTCTTTCTCTCTCTCTCCCTCTCTCCCCCTCAGCCCACCTCTCTTTCGCTTCCTCTCTCTCTCTCAGCCCATCTCTCTCTCTCACTCTCTCTCTTTCTCCCTCAGCCCATGCGTCTCTCTCCCCCTCACCCCATCTCTCTCTCTATCTCCCTCTCTCTCTCTCCCTCTCTCCCCCTCACCCCATCTCTCTCTCTGTCTCTCTATCTCTCTTTCTCTTTCTCTACCTCTCTCCCCCTCACCCCATCTCTCGCTCTCTCTCTATCTTCCTTTCTCTCTCTCTCCCTCTGCCCATCTCTCTCTCTCTCTCTCTCTTTCTCCCTCAGCCCATACGTCTCTCTCCCCCTCACCCCATCTCTCTCTCTCTCTCTCTATCTCTCCTTCTCTCTCCCTCCCTCTCCCTCAGCCCATCTCTCTCTCTCTCTATCTCTCCCTCAGCCCATCTTTGTATCTTGCTCTCTCTCTCGCTCTCTCTCCCTCAGCCCATCCGTCTCTCTCCCCCTCACCCCATCTCTCTCTCTCTCTCTCTCTCCCTCAGCCCATCCGTCTCTCTCTCCCTCACCCCATCTCTCTCTCTATCTCTCTCTCTCTCTCCCTGTCTCCCCCTCACCCCATCTCTCTCTCTCTCTATCTCTCTTTCTCTCTCTCTCCCTCTCTCTCCCTCAGCCCACCTCTCTTTCTCTTCCTCTCTCTCCCTCAGCACATCTCTCTCTCTCACTCTCTCTCTTTCTCCCTCAGCCCATGCGTCTCTCTCCCCCTCACCCCATCTCTCTCTCTATCTCCCTCTCTCTCTCTCACTCTCTCCCCTCACCCCATCTCTCTCTCTCTCTCTCTATCTCTCCCTCAGCCCATCTTTGTATCTTACTCTCTCTCTCGCTCTCTCTCCCTCAGCCCATCCGTCTCACTGTCCCTCAGCCCATCTCTCTCTCTCTCTCTCTCTCTTTCTCCCTCAGCCCATCCGACTCTCTCCCCCTCACCCCATCTCTCTCTCTCTCTCTCTATCTCTCTTTCTCTCTCTCTCCCTCTCTCTCCCTCAGCCCATCTCTCTCTCTCTCTATCTCTCCCTCAGCCCATCTCTGTATCTTTCTCTCTCTCTCGCTCTCTCTCCCTCAGCCCATCCGTGTCTATCCCCCTCACCCCATCTATCTCTCTCTCCCTCAGCCCATCCGTCTCTCTCTCCCTCACCCCATCTCTCTCTCTATCTCACTCTCCCTCTCTCCCCCTCACCCCATCTCTCTCTCTCTCTCGATCTCTCTTTCTCTCTCTCTCCCTCTCTCTCCCTCAGCCCACCTCTCTTTCTCTTCCTCTCTCTCCCTCAGCCCATCTCTCTCTCTCACTCTCTCTCTTTCTCCCTCAGCCCATGCGTCTCTCTCCCCCTCACCCCATCTCTCTCTCTATCTCCCTCTCTCTCTCTCCCTCTCTCCCCCTCACCCCATCTCTCTCTCTCTCTATCTATCTTCCTCTCTCTCTCCCTGTCACTCGCTCAGCCCATCTCTCTCTCTCTCTCTCTTTCTCCATCAGCCCATCCGTCTCTCTCCCCCTCTCCCCATCTCTCTCTCTCTCTGTCTCTCTTTCTCTCTCTCTCCCTCAGCCCATCTCTCTCTCTATCTCTCCCTCAGCCAATCTCTGTATCTTTCTCTCTCTCTCGCACTCTCTCCCTCAGCCCATCCGTCTCTCTCCCGCTCACCCCATCTCTCTCTCTCTCTCTCCCTCAACCCTTCTCTCTCTCTATCTCTCTCTCTCTTTCTCTCTCTCTCTCGCTCAGACCATCCGTCACTCTCTCCCTCACCCCATCTCTCTCTCTCTGTCTCTCTCTCTCTCTCTCCCTCTCTCCCTCTCTCCCCCTCACCCCGTCTCTCTCTCTCTCTCCATCTCTCTTTCTCTCTCTCTCCCTCAGCCCATCTATCTCTCTCTCTCTCTCTTTCTCCCTCACCACATCTCTCATCTCTCTCTGTCTCTCTTGCTCTCTCTCTCACTCTCTCCCCCTCACCCATCTCTCTCTCTCTCTTTTTCTCTCTCTCTCCCTCTCTCCCCCTCACCCCATCTCTCTCTCTCTCTCTCTAACTCTCTCTCTCTCTCCCTCTCTCCCCCTCACCCCATCTCTCTCTCTCTCTCTATCTCTCTTTCCCTCTCTCTCCCTCTCTCCCCCTCACCCCAACTCTCTCTCTCTCTCTCTCTATCTATCTCTCTTTCTCTCTCCCTCTCTCCCCCTCACCCCATCTCTCTCTCCCTCTCTATCTCTCTTTCTCTCTCTCTCCCTTTCCCTCCCTCAGCCCATCTCTCTCTCACTCTCTTTCTCCCTCAGCCCATCCGTCTCTCTCACCCTCACCCCAACTCACTCTCTCTCTCTATCTCTCTTTCTCTCTCTCTCCCTCACCCCATCTCTCTCTCTCTCTCTCTCTCTCTCCCTCTCTCCCCCTCACCCCATCTCTCTCTCTCTCTCTATCTCTCTTTCTCTCTTTCTCCCTCTCTCTCCCTCAGCCCATCTCTCTCTCTCTCTCTCTCTTTCTCCCTCAGCCCATCTCTCTCTCTCTATCTCTCCCTCAGCCCATCTCTGCATTTTTCTCTCTCTCTCGCTCTCTCTCCCTCAGCCCATCCGTCTCTCTCCCCCTCACCCCATCTCTCTCTCTCTCTCTCTCTCTCTCTCTCCCTCAGCCCATTCTTCTCTCTCCCCCTCAGCCCATCTCTCTCTCTCTCTCTCTCTCCCTCAGCCCATCCGTCTCTCTCTCCCTCACCCCATCTCTCTCTCTATCTTTCTCTCTCTCTCCCTATCTCTCCCTCAGCCCATCTCTCTGTCTCTCTCTCTTTCTCCCTCAGCCCATCCGTCTCTCTCCCCCTCTCCCCATCTCTCTCTCTCTCTATCTCTCTTTCTCTCTCTCTCCCTCTCTCTCCCTCAGCCGATCTCTCTCTCTATCTCTCCCTCAGCCCATCTCTGTATCTTTCTCTCTCTCTCGCTCTCTTTCCCTCAGCCCATCCGTCTCTCTCCCCCTCACCCCATCTGTCTCTCTCTATCTCTCTCTCCCTCACCCCATCTCTCTCTCTATCTCTCTCTCTCTTTCTCTCTCTCTCACGCTCAGCCCATCCGTCTCTCTCTCCCTCACCCCATCTCTCTCTCTATGTCTCTCTCTCTCTCTCCCTCTCTCCCCCTCACCCCATCTCTCTCTCTCCCTCTATCTCTCTTTCTCTCTCTCTCCCTCAGCCCATCTCTCTCTCTCTCTCTCTTTCTCCCTCACCCCATCTTTCATCTCTCTCTATCTCTCTTTCTCTCTCTCTCCCTCTCTCGCCCTCACCCATCTCTCTCTCTCTCTCTTTCTATCTCTCTCCCTCACTCCCCCTCACCCCATCTCTCTCTCTCTCTCTCTATCTCTCTCTCTCCCTCTCTCCCCCTCACCCCATCACTCTCTCTCTCTCTATGTCTCTTTCTCTCTCTCTCCCTCTCTCCCACTAACCCCATCTCTCTCTCTCTCTCTCTCTCTATCTCTCTTTCTCTCTCTCTCCCTCTCTCCCCCTCACCCCATCTCTCTCTCTCTCTCTATCTCTCTTTCTCTCTCTCTCCCTTTCTCTCCCTCAGCCCATCTCTCTCTCTCTCTATCTCTCTTTCTCTCTCTCTCCCTCTCTCCCCCTCACCCCATCTCTCTCTCTCTCGCTATCACTCTTTCTCTCTCTCCATCTCTCCCCCTCACCCCATCTCTCTCTCTCTCTATCTCTCTTTCTCTCTCTCCCTCTCTCCCCCTCAGCCCATCTCTCTCTCTCTCTCCATCTCTCTTTCGCTCTCTCTCCCTCAGCCCATCTCTCTCTCTCTCTCTCTCTTTCTCCCTCACCCCATCTCTCATCTCTCTCTGTCTCTCTTGCTCTCTCTCTCACTCTCTCCCCCTCACCCATCTCTCTCTCTCTCTCTTTCTCTCTCTCTCCCTCTCTCCCCCTCACCCCATCTCTCTCTCTCTCTCTCTATCTCTCTTTCTCTTTCTGTCCCTCTCTCCCCCTCACCCCATCTCTCGCACTCTCTCTATCTCTCTTTCTCTCTCTCCCCCTCTCTCTCCCTCAGCCCTTCTCTCTCTCTCTTTCTCCCTCAGCCCATGCGTCTCTCTCCCCCTCACCCCATCTCTCTCTCTCTCTCTATCTCTCTTTCTCTCTCCCTCTCTCTCCCTCAGCCCATCTCTCTCTCTCTCTATCTCTCCCTCAGCCCATCTTTGTATCTTTCTCTCTCTCTCGCTCTCTCTCCCTCAGCCCATCCGTCTCTCTCCCCCTCACCCCATCTCTCTCTCTCTCTCTCTCTCTCTCCCTCAGCCCATCCGTCTCTCTCTCCCTCACCCGATCTCACTCTCTATCTCTCTCTCTCTCTCCCTCTCTCCCCCTCACCCCATCTCCCTCTTTCTATCTCTCTTTCTCTCTCTCTCCCTCTCTCACCCTCAGCCCATCTCTCTCTCTCTCTCTCTCTTTCTTTCTCAGCCCATCCGTCTCTCTCCCCCTCACCCCATCTCTCTCTATCTCTCTTTCTCTCTCTCTCCCTCTCTCTCCCTCAGCCCATCTCTCTCTCTCTCTATCTCTCCCTCAGCCCATCTCTGTATCTTTCTCTCTCTCTCGCTCTCTCTCCCTCAGCCCATCCGTGTCTCTCCCCCTCACCCCATCTATCTCTCTCTCTCTCTCTCCCTCAGCCCATCCGTCTCTCTCTCCCTCACCCCATCTCTCTCTCTGTCTCACTCTCCCTCTCTCCCGCTCACCCCATCTCTCTCTCTCTCTATCTCTCTTTCTCTCTCTCTCCCTCTCTCTCCCTCAGCCCATCTCTCTCTCTCTCCCTCTCTCTCCCTCAGCCCATCTCTCTCTCTCTCTCTCTTTCTCCCTCAGCCCATGCGTCTCTCTCCCCCTCACCCCATCTCTCTCTCTATCTCCCTCTCTCTCTCTCCCTCTCTCCCCCTCACCCCATCTCTCTCTCTCTCTATCTCTCTTTCTCTCTCTCTCCCTATCACTCCCTCAGCCCATCCGTCTCTCTCCCCCTCTCCCCATCTCTCTCTCTCTCTCTATCTCTCTTTCTCTCTCTCTCCCTCAGCCCATCTGTCTCTCTATCTCTCCCTCAGCCCATCTCTGTATCTTTCTCTCTCTCTCGCTCTCTCTCCCTCAGCCCATCCGTCTCTCTCCCCCTCACCCCATCTCTCTCTCTCTCTCTCTCTCTCCCTCACCCCTTCTCTCTCTCTATCTCTCTCTCTCTTTCTCTCTCTCACGCTCAGCCCATCCGTCTCTCTCTCCCTCACCCCATCTCTCGCTCTATCTCTCTCTCTCTCTCCCTCTCTCCCCCTCACCCCATCTCTCTCTCTCTCTCTATCTCTCTTTCTCTCTCTCTCCCTCAGCCCATCTCTCTCTCTCTCTCTTTCTCCCTCACCCCATCTCTCATCTCTCTCTGTCTCTCTTTCTCTCTCTCTCCCTCTCTCCCCCTCACCATCTCTCTCTCTCTCTCTTTCTCTCTCTCTCCCTCTCTCCCCTCACCCCATCTCTCTCTCTCTCTCTACCTCTCTCTCTCTCTCCCTCTCTCCCGCTCACCCCATTTCTCTCTCTCTCTATATCTCTCTTTCCCTCTCTCTCCCTCTCTCCCCCTCACCCCATCTCTCTCTCTCTCTCTCTATCTCTCTTTCTCTCTCCCTCTCTCCCCCTCACCCCATCTCTCTCTCTCTCTATCTCTCTTTCTCCCTCACCCCATCTCTCTCTCTATCTCTCTCTCTCTCTCCCTCTCTCCCCCTCACCCCATCTCTCTCTCTCTCTCTATCTTTCTCCCTCACCCCATCTCTCTCTCTCTCTCTCTATCTCTCTTTCTCTCTCTCTCCCTCTTTTCCCCTCACCCCATCTCTCTCTGTCTCTATCTCTCTTTCGCTCTCTCCCTCTCCCCCCCTCACCCCATCTGTCTCTCTCTCTCTCTCTATCTCTCTTTCTCTCTCTCCCTCTCTCCCCCTCACCCCATCTCTCTCTCTCTCTCTCTATCTCTCTTTCTCTTTCTATCCCTCTCTCCCCCTCACCCCATCTCTCGCTCTCTCTCCATCTCTCTTTGTCTCTCTCTCCCTCTCTCTCCCTCAGCCCATGTGTGTCTCTCTCTCTCTCTCTTTCTCCCTCAGCTCATGCGTCTCTCTCCCCCTCACCCCATCTCTCTCTCTCTCTCTCTATCTCTCTTTCTCTCTCCCTCTCTCTCCCTCAGCCCATCTCTCTCTCTCTCTTTCGCTCCCTCAGCCCATCTTTGTATCTTTCTCTCTCTCTCACTCTCTGTCCCTCAGCCCAACCGTCTCTCTCTCGCTCACCCCATCTCTCTCTCTAACTCTCTCTGTCTCTCCCTCTCTCCCCCTCACCCCATCTCTCTCTCTCTCTATCTCTCTTTCTCTCTCTCTCCCTCTCTCTCCCTCAGCCCATCTCTCTCTCTCTCTCTCTCTTTCTCCCTCTGCCTATCCGTCTCTCTCCCCCTCACCCCATCTCTCTCTCTCTCTCTATCTCTGTCTCACTTTCTCTCTCTCTCCCTCTCTCTCGCTCAGCCCATCTCTCTCTCTCTCTATCTCTCCCTCAGCCCATCTCTGTATCTTTCTCTCTCTCTCGCTCTCTCTCCCTCAGCCCATCCGTCTCTCTACCCCTCACCCCATCTCTCTCTCTCTCTCTCTCTCTCCCGCACCCCTTCTCTCTCTCTATCTCTCTCTCTCTTTCTCTCTCTCACGCTCAGCCCATCCGTCTCTCTCTCCCTCACCCCATCTCTCGCTCTATCTCTCTCTCTCTCTCTCCCTCTCTCCCCCTCACCCCATCTCTCTCTCTCTCTCTATCTCTCTTTCTCTCTCTCTCCCTCAGCCCATCTCTCTCTCTCTCTCTTTCTCCCTCACCCCATCTCTCATCTCTCTCTGTCTCTCTTTCTCTCTCTCTCCCTCTCTCCCCCTCA